>NC_081783.1:21042700-21322700 GCF_963082965.1 Carassius carassius
AAAAATCATCGCTTCACTTCTCAAATAACTTTCAAAAAAGCTTTTTCAAAAGTGAATGCATTCAAATACAGAACACTTATCACATCAGTTCCTGACAGACAAAATGTCATTGTATTGTTTTTTTAATAACTTAATATACTTTTCACTCAAATACGTCACATTATGGAAGTAAAATGTGTTTTGATTGTGATTTTTTGCTGACTTTAACACTACTAATGTTTCTATAGCACTTAGGAAGCCTGGAGCTTCATTAAGCTAGACAGGGTTTTACAAAGTATCTGTCGTACAGCTACTTTTAAGTATGTTTAACTATTTTAAAGATTACTGATAATGTTTTAACAATAAAGATTTTTTAATTGCTTTTACTTGACTGAGTTTGTTTTTACTCATACATACATAAATGCATGCTTTATTTATAAAAGTGACTGTTACTCAGATTGAAGAAGTGGTTGCTCTTGCAGTGGGGTTGTTACGTATGCTGCCAGTTGATATGGGTAAAGTAATTCTCTGGTAACATGGAAGGAACTATGTCTAAACTAATGAAGTGGCATCACTGAGCAACAATGTATCAAGCGCTCGTTACAGATTCAGAGACAGTTATTTCCCATCTATCTTTGTCAATCATTCCTTCCTGTTGCTACTTAATCTCTGTTTATTGCTGTTATATGAATGATACTTGCCTCCAGCACAGACACAAAGTGTTGTCTTCTTAGCAACAGGGAGTGGTATTTATTACTCAGAATATAAGTATGATAAATAATACATCATGAAATAACTATAACCCCAAACAAGCAAATATAAGCGTGAAATGTAAACTCTTCACCATTAATACTATGTATGAAAATGTCTTGAAAAATATGCTCTCTGATGTTTTTTTAAAGTTCAAGAGTCAAGACTATCAAGTATTGTAATTTCAGTCCAAAACCTTGTTGCACTGGTCTGGATATCCGGGCCATGACTAATATGACTAAGACATTTAAAGCAACAGATTGGTATAATTAGTCAATCAGTATGGTGCAATTACTTACGTTTTGTTACAAACACTAATGAAATTCCTCTATTTGTCGCTTCTCCATTTCAGTTTTATCACGTGATAGAAAGTCTAAGTTCTTTACAAGCTGAAGGGCAAACTCATCTAATCTGTGGCATATTATGCTTCAAACTAAGATTGCTGTAATGACACAAAGCACTGCCATCAATTTAGCATTTAAAAAAATTCGCTCACTAAAAAAAAATCATTTCTAATCAATGACTTAATAACCACAAAGAATCTGGATTTAATGTTTCTAAATGAAACATGGCTAGAAGACAGCTGCAGTGCAACAATCCTCAATTCACTTTCATTAATGTCCCGGACTGTTAGTAGAGGGGGAGGTGTAGCTGCTCTATTTAAAGATGTCTACTGATGCAAGCAAGTGTCATTTGGTCAGTACTTGTCTTTTGAATATCTAGGGATTGTGCTGAAAGGTGCTCCACACATTCTGTTTATTATTATTTACAGGCCTCCAAAATACTCTCCAGCCTTTGTTGAAGAGGTCACAGAAATGTTATCAATGATTTCCCTAGAGTTTAACTGTTTTGCTTTTGCAGGGGATTTTAATATTCACATAGATAATGCAGAAAACAAAACTACAAAAGAAATGATAACGGTTCTAAACACTTTTGACTTGACTCAGCATGTGCATGGACCCACACACAAAGGTGGACACACTCTGGACCTAATCATCAGTAGGGGTCTAAACATTTCATCCATTGTTATTAAGGACGTAGCACTATCTGATCACTTCTGTATTTTCTTTGATATTTTGATGTCTGCTACAACTGAATCTAGATCTGTCTCTGTCAGAAAGAGATGCATTAACGAAAACACAAGTGTACTATTTATGGAGGCTATATCTTTAACACCAAGCATTTCTGCAGACTCTGTTGATACTCTCCTTGATTCCTTCAACTCAAAAGTTAAGAATGTTATTGATGACAATGCTCCAATAATAGTCAGCTCGGAGAAAATCAGCAGCAGTATAGAGTATGAAAAGAAAATGCAGAAAAACTGAGCGGATGTGGCAGAAGATGAAACTTGGAACTGTGGAACTAGCCACAGCTAGACAGAGGTTTTTCTCAAACCTTATAAATAGTAACTTAAACAACTTAAACAACACTCGTACTCTTTTTGCCACTGTTGAGAGACTGACAAACCCCCCAAGTCAGATTCCCAGTGAAATGCTCTCAGACAGCAAATGCAATGAGTTCGTTTCCTTTTTTTTCTGAGAAGACCATTAATATCAGGAACAGGATCAGCACATCCTCAGGTTATGCAGAGGTCAGACAGATTCGTCCGCAATATCAAAAAGATACTATGTCTATTTCTGAAGCAAATGATAGCAAAAATTTGGAAGAAATAGTGCAGCACCTAAAATCGCCAACCTGCTATCTTTACACACTTCCCACATCTTTTTTTCAAAATTGTGCTAAAATGTTTAGAAACAGATCTCTTAAAAACGGTCTAAACGCCTCACTACTTTCTGGGACTTTTCCAGACTCCCTGAAAACTGCAGTTGTTAAGCCCCTTATGAAAAAGAGCAAACTTGATAACACCCTTTTGAGCAATTATAGACCAATATCAAATCTTCCTTTTATAGGCAAAATTATAGAAAAGGTAGTTTTTAATCATCTGAACAAATACTTAAACTCGAATTGTTTAGTCTGTAAATGCTCCCACTAAGTCAAATAACGAGAAAGAACCAAATTACCTATTACAGCTATGCTGATGATACCCAGATTTACCTAGCCTTATCGCCAAATGACTACAGCCCCATTTACTCCCTCCGCCAATGCGTTGATGAAATTAAGAGTTGGATGTGCCAGAACATTCTTCAGTTAAACAAGGAAAAAACTGAAGTCAATGCATTTGGAAACAAAGATGAAGTCTTCAAGGTGAATGCATACCTTGACTCTAGGGGTCAGACAACTAAAAATCAAGTCAGGAATCTTGGTGTGATTCTGGAGACAGACCTTAGTTTCAGTAGTCATGTCAGAGCAGTAACTAAATCAGCATACTATCATTTAAAAATCATTGCAAGAATTAGATGTTTTGTTCTCCATACGCTGATTCCAACTTTAACTTGCCTGATAATGAGCTAATTCACCTTAAGGAGGTTAATCAATATACTGTATAATTCAAGAGACTGAGACTTTTAAGGTTCTTAATTTTTTTACAATTGTTTTAAAATTGATATACATCAATTTTACAAAATTTATATTTCATTTAGTAATTAACCTCTGCTGCATTTTGAATAAAAAAATCACATTTAAAAACAAATACTACTGAGATTAATATATTGACGCTATATACAAAGTAACGTGACTGCAAACTAAACCAAAAGGGTACTAGAACTGCGGTCCTGTGAAACTGCAGCCATCGCTATATCGTCCAGTACGGTAGGTGGCGCTGTCACGAAAAACTAGGGTCCTAGAACTGTGGTCCTAGATCTGCGGTCCTGAATCTGCAGCCTACGGTTGTGCAGGAACATACTATTGGTTCACCACCGACCCGTGATCATCATCACCACTTGGGGTTAGCCAGACGGTCCTCCGCTCAGCTGTGCGCAGGTCGATGGAGAGCCACAACTGGTGACAACATCGTGTATGTTTATACTCTCGAAGCGCTCGGATAGAGATGTCCACACAGGGTTACGCGAATCCGAGCTCGTCTGTGAATAATTACAGCATGAGTTCCTCTCAAAACGGAGGCGGAGCGGCGCCGTGTCAGAACGGTACGAGATTAAAGCGAAACCACCGGAGCTAACACGCTAAAGCTAACTCCAATATCACATTCAAATGCAAAGATAACTGGCTAAGTGTTTGAGCTAAAATGCTAACGGCTAAACTGAATTGCTAAATGCTAAAATTCTAGTTGAATCCACTTTAAAAAGCTAAGATATGTTAGCTAACTTATCTTAACTAAAAGCCTAACGTTAAGCCTCAGCTAACGTTAAGCACCTGACATCTGCGTCTTTGATGTGGGGACTTCGAACGCGACAGATAACAGGACCATTTTTCTGCAACTTACTTGTCATTAAAATCATATAACAGTTTAAATGTGTTTTAATGAGGATTAAAGTCGGTGTGTTTTACGTTACTGTCATTAACCCGTTAGCGGCTAGTTTAGTTATGGTAACGTTAGCTCAGTTGTTATTCTTCTTGTTTTAGGGGCTTAAAGGTCCGATTTATTATCTGTTAAGACTAATTTACCATAATTGGGAACTTAAATATGTCACTGTCTTGATTGTATGTCGTCTTATATTAGTTGCAAGCTGAGTTCGTATAATTGCGCAGATTTCAGCAGAATGTGGTAAATATTTACTGAATATTCCCATCATTTACGGTTTCATTTCTTAAAACATGTTTTAATGTACTTTTACACAGCTTTTTTGAAATTATGCGAATGTGAGCTGTACTTTATATTACGTTAATATAATTTTGACAATATTACCGTTAAACTGCGTTAATAACAGTTTGGTTATTATTTTCCAATGTTACATCTAATATTTTTTTAATAAGGAGTGACAGGTGCATGTTGTCAAAAAGCCAGGAAGAAATCTGTGTAAAATACTTAATATTAAAATGCTATTATTTAAAGTATAATGGATTATCATGCAGTGTTTATATTATTTTATAGTTTAAATTAATATTTGGATTATCCTCCAATAATTTTACATTTTGTTTATTTCATTTTATAGTCATTTTATTGTTATTTTTAATATGTCTATGTTGTCTTTAGTTTTAGCTATTTTAGTACTTTAAGTTAAACTAGATTGAAAATGAGAAATTTTCAGGTTTTTTTTTCAGTAGTTTATTTTATTTCCAGTAACAAAGATTATTTATCTTTGAGTTTAGTTACCTATACTTACCATGTTAACGTGTAAATATGGTTTATAAATATGATAAATACATAATATGGAAATCATTCAGAATTGTGGTATTAACGTCACTTATTTTTAAAATGAAATGAAAATTGATGCAGGTTTCACTTGTTTTTTTACAGGTTAATTTGTATAAAACGTGTGATTTGTCTAATGATTATGTGTCACATTTCCATCTGATTTGCATGTTGAAAGCACAAATCAAATCCCTGTTGTTTTTGCCAGGTTCAGGACAGATGTACCCTGCCATGTATCCTGCATCCAGCTATTATAGTTCTGCTCCGCCTACTGCTTACCCCACCGTGGCGGGACACAGCGCTCCTCCTGCCGGCAAAATCCCTGTTTCGAGCTCAGGCTATAGTGGGAACTATTACCAGAAGAGCTCAGGGCCGTCACCATATCCAGCACCAGGAACGCATCAGTACTCAAACGCCCCGGTACAGTCATTCCAGCAGACTGCGCCGTACGCTGGATATTATGGACAGGTTTATAGTCACCCCTCACAGGGGCAAACTCAAACTCAACCCCAATCTCAGCAGCTACAGCCCAGCCTGGTGCCAGTATCCAGTGGCAGCAACCTCGGCGCCCCGCTGTACCCCATCGTTTCTTACCCAGCAGCTCCTGGGAGCAGCCAGTACGGCACGCTGAGATCCTCCCAAACCACCGCTGGGCAGCCACCCGTTTCTACAGTAATGCCACCGCCACCTACCCAGAGTTCTTTGCAACAATATTCTCAAGGGATCGGGGCCAATCCCACACCATCTCACCCGGGCTACGGAGCCCCGCCTCTCAGCCAAACAGCCACTGTCAACGGCCAATCGAATGCAGGTCGGTTTGAATTTTATTATGTATGCTCATGCAACAGAATACAGTCAAACACATGTAACATGTTGGAACAATTTTATTGATTGTGTCTTATCTGATGTATTTCTAGTTCAACAACACTATGACCCAAACCTCCACAATCCCATGAGCCATCATTACGCCACGGGCCCTCCTAATTCACAGGGTCCTGATAAAGAGAGGCCACCCTCAGGAACCCCAGGCACCTCTGTGCATTCCTCACCACAACACCATCCAGGTATAAACAATCCATATTTACACGTGAACCAACAGTCGTTTGTTTCATTTCTTTCAGTAGACTGTGTTTTGACATTATTTGTGTGTCTTTTTTATTGTAATGCTGATTATCTATAGTAAGTTATCTTTCTATTATTTAAATAATATATATTAGGGCTGTAGCTATATTTTAGTAATCGAGTATTCTACCAAAAATTCCATCGATTAATCGAGTAATTGGATAAAATGTGTTTTTGCTTAATTAAATTGCAATATTAACTATGCAAGTGAAAATAAGACTCCTGGGTCTCTTAAAATGAACAACTAAGTTTCCTTTTTTAGAATTTTATTTTTATTTTTTAAATGCATAGAATGCAATGCATACATCAAAAATAAACATTTAATTATTACCCATTGTTTCTCTGTCTGTACTTGTAATGTGAACAATGACAAAGTTGACAGATGAATTAAGTGCATTTAAGTGCCATTCAGTTGGGGTTGTAAATAAAGCATTTTCTGAGATGCACATTAAACACATAAAACATTCATTTAATTTATTTTTAATTATTGAAAATTAACTTAACTTTTTGGTAAACAAAGGGGATTTACTATAAAAAATAGAACATGGAAGAAATGTTGTTTGATTAAACAACATTTTTACATCTACATTCTACATTTTTTTGTAGTAGTAGGCTATGTACATTCTGCTGAACAATAGTCTTTAACCGAACTTTTATTTTGACGGGTTGACGTACCTTTACAGTTCTGTGTATGTGATGTGACGCTAGTTTTACTCAAATCAAATGGTCAAATGCTCATGAAGTGACTGTCAGAGCAGTTCTGGAGATGTTGTTCATGTGTTCACGTCCTTATTTAGTGAGACAGCAGACGCTGAAATCACCGCGAGCATCACGCTCGCTTCAGTGTGTGTAAATAAAGGAAGAAGCGTTTCTGCTCCATTCATTAACGCAGACACGCAGAACATGCAGGATTCATCTTTAAACAGGCTGTTCCGGCTTAATATTTACAGATAT
Organism: Carassius carassius; assembly: GCF_963082965.1. Taxonomy (NCBI): domain Eukaryota; kingdom Metazoa; phylum Chordata; class Actinopteri; order Cypriniformes; family Cyprinidae; genus Carassius; species Carassius carassius. Next base: position 21,049,716 of record NC_081783.1, read on the forward strand.
TAGTCCATATCGTGATTTGATGTAAGCGCAATGACCTATTTTTGATTAATTCATTCAAAATTTGGCAAATTCCATGCCATTCCGCGTTAAACTGTAAATTCCGTTTTTATGACTGGATTCCTCGATGCCCTAGTTGTGGTATGCCAGCTCTATCTTGCAATAGACACATGCCACGACGTTCTCTTTACGTTTGCCCGTGCCCTCAAATCAAAACACTGCTGACTCCTTGCAGTATGCGATCAGACTCAGTGCTTGTATCTCCTTCAGCTTTGTGGGGGACGTAAACACGTTGTCACATTAAAAAAAATAATTGCGAAAGAACCTGACGTTAGATTTAAAATACATTTAAAGAGGCTTCGAGGCAGAGGAATTTGCCTCGATCATTTTTTGTAATCGAGTTACTCAAGTTACTCAAGGAATCGTTTCAGCCCTAATATATATTTGACATTTATTCAGCATTCTATAAAAAAATAAAAATAAATCATCTTATTACACATCTTGCTAGGTTTGCGTTTGGGGGGAATAAACAGATTGTAATTTTATCTGATAAAAATTGCAGTTGCAATTATGAAATGCTTTAAAAAAAACTCCAGGTTTGCTGAGCTGCACAATTTGGTCAACATTGTATGATTATATATATCAGTATGAATGATGATGATTATTACAAAATATAAATTAAACAAAATAAAACTTTTTTCATAATTTTACAAAATTAAAGCTTCTCTTTTTTTGACAACAGCTGGGTTATAAGTAGTACTGAATGATTAATTGCATTTGCGATATCGCAATATGAAAAAACGTGATTTTTCAACTACAGAGGCTGCGATTCCACTTGATTCCACGTTTTTTCATATCACTGTATTATTGTAAATGCAATCAATCATTCAGCACTACTTATAACCCAGCTGTTGTCAAAAAAGAGAAGCTTTAAGGGCTCCCTGTGATTTCATGTCCAAATAAAAGATAGATTAATGTTTGACAATTAAGAGAGCATACATATTCTATATATATTTCTATTTATTTATTTATTTATTTATTTTTACAGTGAAAATCAGAAAAGTAATATTTTTTTTATTTTATGTTGTCAAAAAGCAGCGCTGCTTTAAGTCGAACACATCTAAGCAGTTTTCAAAGGAAGCATCAAGTTGGCATGCTACAGTGTTGCCAAGTCTGCGGTCTGGACAATCCCTCCAAAAAAAGTATATTTTACTACGGAACACGAATTTAACCGTTGGACCCCTCCTTGAAACGCGATTGGGCTAGTTTTTTGTACCAAATGGGTGGGTTTTGTTGTGAAAACCTGGCAACCCAGGCACGCTTCATGTGGAATATTTGAAAGTGTATATATGAACATTGAAATTACTCAAGCAGTAACGGTGTTAAGGTGCATTTCATTAATAAGTTTATATTAATATATTCTTATTTATTTATTTATTTGAAATCATTAAATTTTATTTTAAATTTATTTTTAATTTGTTAAAATTTGTAATTTTTTTTTTTTTTAAAGTTTATTTAAAGTTAACAGACAGTGTTTAAAAAAATGCAGTCCATATGTTGATTACAGTGAATTACCTGAAGTAGTGTGGTAAGCAACAGATTTGTTTTTATATTTCTGCACTCTAGTTTGTGTGATTTGTATATTAATGTTTACACCAGGCTTATTTGTCAGTGTTTTATGTTGTCATAATTATTACATACAACATTGGAAGTTAGACAAATCAGTCAATATGCTACTATGATTGTAGTTGTTCAAAATGTCATTCATATCAATTCATGCATCACCTTATTTCATCATAACATATAGGTCCTGTCCTGCAGAAAAAAAACATTTCTGTTTAATCTGTCTAATATTGTGTTGTTCATACTATACAAGGGTTTATAGCATGTCTCTGTGGAATAATACAGAACATAAAGAGCTTTAAAAAAGAATTGCTATTAATTAATTAATAAATAAATAATTAGATTATTTTCCAAAATCGTTGTGCTTTTTATTACAAGTTCAGGAAGATGCTTGTCCACATTTCCTCCCAAATGCATGTTAATGCGATCCAAACTCAGAGCAGATGCAGAGTTTAATTAAATCACAGCAATGTCATGATTTCATGCAGCCTTACATCTTGCCCTCATATTAAAAAAATAAAGCTGTATTAGCTCTGTAAAGTGACATTGTCAGCAATTTTCATTGATGTGTATTCATGGATTAGTTGTTGCAGTTGTCATTATGATGGTTGGTGTGTCATTCCTGACAGGTCTCACCTCTTCTGATGATTCTGTAGCTAAACGTGCCTCGTTTCTTACATGTCAACAGAGAGTCTGTCATATCATTCTGCTTACTTTTCTCACTCATTCGTCTCTTTCTGTGCTGTTTTCCATTCTTCCACCATGTGTCGTTAGATTTCGGGTCATGTTCGTGTCCTTGTGTGATTTGGGTAGAACTCCAGCTCAGTTCTCGTCTTCTCTCTCAGTACTGAACCAGTCTGTTGTCTCTGATGGTTGCTGTATTTCAGGGCTGCTGTATGGTGACCGTGGGGTGAATAACGCCATAAACTCGGCCGCGGGCGATCACTCCTCATCCAGTTCTGACCATGAGGAAGAGGATGAGGAGGATGAGGAAGCAGGTCTGCTTTCGCTTTTTTCATTCTTCCACTCACCTCCCTTTCTCACTTCCTTCATCCCTCCATCCCAGATATCCATCTTTTTCCATCCCTACACCTTTCATTGAAAATAATGAATGCACACGACTGTACACATGCTGTCTTTAACTGCTCCCCGAGATTCATGTCTCATTCTTGCCAGTTATTCATTGACTTGAAGTCTACAAATTCCCATAAACACACACGTTCATACAGTCTGTATTCTCGTGGTGTGAGTTCATCTTGCTTTTTTGATAACCTTCACTGAGCTACTTCAAGTGTCCATAAATACATTTGAAATGGATTATTAGCATATTTCATAAATATAATTTAAATAATTATAATTTATGGCATGTATATAAATAGCTCTGAATTGTCAGATTGTAAATTCTAAAATGCATGAATTAATGCAGAATTAATCAACAGATGGCATCCAGTTTAATAAATAAGGTTAATATGCACTTTCTGTAGTTCAGTCATATGAGTCAGGAAGGGAGACATTAAAAATCGTTGTTGTTATCACTTTTAGTTTATTCATAATAGTTGAAATAGACAGTCATGTTTTGAGTGCACACTTTTGTAGTGTACATTGGATAGATAGATGGATTGAGATTCGGACTTGTAACCCGAAGGTTGTGGGTTCGAGTTTCAGGTCCAGCAGGGATTGTAGACCACCAGCTGCTCCCCTGCTCCGAGTGTGTGTTTACTGCTGTGTGTGTGCACTTGAATGGGTTAAATGCAGAGCACAAATTCCAAGAATGGGCCACCATACTAGGCCACATGTCAATTCACTTCACTTCAAATGAAACTGGTTATTGAGTCAAGTCAAATTTATTTGTTTAGTGCTTTCTAGTGCTTTTCAGAATACAAATTTCAATGTTGCTTTAGAGAAAATTATGATGTTAATATTAATATTAACTTAACATCTTCATGCCTTATAGTTGCATTTAGCAGATTAGAACTAAACAATAATATAGATACATTTTGTGATGGTACAAGTACCGGTAATAAGATTTTTGCTATTTAGTATATATCAGCCTACATACTGTATGTATTGGGATAATGTTGAACTTAGTGTTGTGTGATAATATACTTATGTTTTGCAACATAGAATATATCAATTTGGATGAGTGCACTGTACATAGGTTGAATTTGGGATATATCATATATATTTGGGCATTCATTCTATCCTGAAATGCCCTTTTTACATGCACATGCAAATGCCCTTATGTGAACACACACATAAACTCCTAAAACATCATATAAGAACATGCACACTACCTGCCAGCATTGTACCTGAAGTACAGCAATTGTTGATATCAAAAACACACTTCTCACAGAACAAGTTTCAGGAATGATGAGAAATGTGTCTCTACTTCCCACGAACTCCTCATGGCGTTCATGTCAGAGTCACACGCCCACTCTCATGCGCACACACACTTTTTTTTAGGGGTGTAAGAAAATATTGATACTCGTATTGTGATATTTTGTTTGGCGATACTGTATCAATTCTTAAAAATGGAATATAAATATTTAAAAAATTGTAATAAATCATACAAGATTCATGGCAGTTGTTTCGTTTTGAGTTTATTTCCCGGCCGCTAGATATCAGTCTAAATCTCTAAACAAATCCTGAGTGACAGTAAATTCTAGTAAAAGAGCACACCATTAATGTAAGCGTTAATGTAGTTTGGTGTTCGTAATGGAGGGTGAAGGATTTGTCCCAGTTCATGTTTCGGTGTACAAAGCTGAAGTGTGCTGTCATTCAGGATTTTGTGCTGTCGCCACCTCGGTTCCTCCAATTGCCACAACCCTTGTGAAGAGGTTCTCACGGGGCGACCCCCTCCCGCCTATTGCTGAGCCCCGCGGGTCTCTTCATACGGGTCACGGCCCGTTTTTATACAGTCTATGGTCGCAGCAAGCAGCCGAACCGAGGCTACAGTTTCTCATTTTTTAGGGGCATCTTATGCAGTTGGTGCGCTGCTCGCGTTGCAGTTTTTGACGGCGGTAAAGTTAGTTTGACATTCATTAGACATTCTGGGGTTTTTTTGCCAATAAAACTCTTTATGGTTGTTATGTTTTGAGCCCAAACTAACTCAGTCAGAAATATATGACATTTACATTGCTCAAGGCTTAATTTCTAGAGGGACAAAATAAACAATGAACCATTTAAATTAATTAAACAATTTAACTACGTGACATTATAATATAAAACCAATACTAAAATGTTATTTATAATATATTATATAATATATTTATAATAATTTTACAACTTTTAATGTATGCGATAATATAAATCCATTAAGCGACAACACCATTTGATCTAAATGTATCAAACCAACTGTAAAATATACAGAATATTATTCAGTATAATGCACAAGGCATAGTTTTTCAGATTATGCCTTTATTGTTTCATATACATTATTGAATCCATATTTTCAACTGTTTTATTTACTGTACCCACTTGACACAGTGTTATATTCTTTATAATGCACAAGGCTTGTTTTTTTTAGATTATGCTTTTATTGTTTTTATATTGTTTTATTTTATTGAAGGATCTTGCAAGCACTTTAATTTATCCCCTTTTACTCATACTGCACAAAAAGTGGTTCAATAACATTGAATGTTACAGGGACTGGTTATTACAAATGCAGATTCCACTGTGTTCTGGTTAAATGATTTTTATTTATTTATTTATTGCTAAGGTTTGCATATGGTGGTGTCGTCTTAATTACAGCTTTCCTTACAATATATACTATTCTAGAATAAGAAATATCCCAATATATCGCCTTGCTTACTGTATTGCAATGTATTGCAATATGTCATATTGCAACCCCTGTATTGTGTTACGTATCGTATCGCCAGATTCTTGGCAACTGTTTTTTTTTTTGTATTTAGGCCAAAGCAGCCTGTGAACACAGAGAAAGTCTCTTATTTAATGGGATAGACATGCATTCGTTTTTAGGCCATGTTGCGAAGTCATTTTATTTTTCTGGTTCTTTTGATATTAAACTCTTGTAAATATCATATGCATGAGTTGATAACTATAAATTCGTTATATAAAAATGTATAACTATTTGTTAAAAAGTAAAAAAAAAAAAAAAAAAAACATAAAAAAGGCTTACCAGAGCTGCATTAATTTGATAAAAAATATAGTAAAAACAATAATATTGTGAATTGTTATTATTAGAGTTTTAAATAACTATTTTCTATTTTAATGTTTTAAAATGTTCATTATCATTACAGTATTCAGTGTCACATGACCCTTCACAAATCATTCTAATATGCTGGTTTGATGATCAAGAACATTTCTGATTAACTATCTTTGTTAAAAACAATTTTTTTTTTTTGCAATAGCTAAATATTTTTGTGGAAACGGTGTTACACTGCCATTTCAAAGTTTTGGGCCAGTCAGATTTTTTTTTTTTTTTTTTTTTAAGAATGTCTGACTTATATTTAGCAAGGATGCATTACAGGAATCAAAAGTGACATTGAAGGCATTTATGATGCTACAAAAGATTTTATTTTAAATTCAAAACATTCAAATTCAAAAAGCAAACACTTTCTACAAAAATAAGAACTATTGTTAGTAATCGAGGAGAAATATTAATTAATAAAAATGAATAGGCAAATCAGCATATTAAAATGATTTCTGAAGAATTATCTGACACTGAAGACTGGAGTAATAGTGGTGAAAATTCAGCTTCATCTTCACGGAATATATAATTTTTAAATGTATTGCAAGAGAGAAAGTTCCTTTAAATAGTAATAATATTTAACAATTTTACAGTATTTTCTATTAAATAAATCAGCCTTGGTGAGCATAAGGAGTTTTCAAAAAATATTAAAATCTTAACTATTCTAAACGTTTGACAGTAGTGAGTATCTTTATATAATACCTCAAGATGCAAGAGTACATTTTCTTTTATTGTAAAATATGTTTTTGGCTGAGTTTTGTAGCAGCACAGTCCGTAATATCATCATTCAGAGAGAGTTTTCCAGGTTTGCTGTATGAGCTGGACTGTTTGCTCCTGCTTCATGCAGAGGTTTGTGAGAGTCTCGTGGGCACATAGTATTTTTAGCTCTTCATTATGAAGTGTGTGTTTGGGTGCTGTGTTTTCTCATGGGGAGTTTGGATGTGTCATGTCGAAGCCTGCTACCGATTCATCACACGCTCCTTTCTTGGACTTCTTACATTCGAGGGGGAGTCTCTGGTTTGTATGGATGACGCTTGCTGTGTTATTGTGGGGGTTTCCTTGTAGATGGTCTCAGAAGGAAGTTCTGCTTCTCTTGATTGGTTGTTCGTCTCCTCTGGGGTTAATCTGCAATCAGTGATGAATGGCAGCTGTGAATTATTATTATTTGTATTTTTTTTTCTTCATGCACCCAAACTAAAAATTAAGGTGTCCATTTATGTTCTGTGGTGGATGTTTCATTCTCCATCCGTTCTTAAGTTCAGGCTGCTGATCCAGTGAGGTAACAGATTGAGTACAGGATGACCAGGGCTTGGCCAATCGTGGCCCGTCTCTCTCTCTGGTCTTGTCTGGTTACGGTAGTAGGGTTATGGAGGATTACTGTTAAGTTAAGCTCTGTTGAGGATTATTGTCATCTTCTCTAAGAGTCCTGATTCTACAAAACAGGGTTTCCTGTTCCTGGTCTAAAAACGTCTTAAATTTAGTTGTATCAAATTTAAGGCCTTAAAAAGTCTTAAATTGTACAAGAAAGTCTTAATTATGATTTCAGGAGGTCTTCGATTTTTTTGACGGAAAGACCAGAAGTGTGAAATGGCTGAATGTGATGATTACACTTCAAAAGGCTAAAGTTATGATTTCACTGAATAAACATGAGTGCTGTACATTCAAAGTCTGGTGCTGCGCTGCTTTGTGTTCTGCCTTTACTGGGGAAGCTTTCTACCATATGTCTACCAAACGCTCTACCTGCTGGCAGATAATGAATGAGCATTTTCACTACAATTAGTTTTTTCAGGGTTCAGACCAATGCGAAAATCCACCCATGTTTTTATCCAGCAAACACGCAGAGCTTTAAACATGATCTGGTGGATCAATGAGAAGACAATGCATTATAAAAATCTAAACATATCGGTGTGCGATTATGTATGGTCTGCGATAATATTGTAATTGTTGTTTTAATGAGATATATATATACACTATATTAAATAGTTAAATATTTTACATTCAAAATTATATTAGTTTAAATATTAAATAGTTAAATATTTTACATTCAAAATTATATTAGTTTAACGTTAAAATATATTCTATGTGTGTGTTTGTGTGTGTGTGTGTGTGTGTGTATCATCCCTCTTGCCTGTGTGCTTGTAAACTCTCACAGGTGGAGACAGCTCTTCTACAACCACAGGCAGTGCCTCTCCGGTTCCTAACAGTTATGAGTCTCTGGAGGGCGGCGGTTACTCGGGTACATCCTTAATGCTCACTGAGACATCTCAATGCCAGATCTGCACTTGAATGATTCACTAATGCTTTCTCACTTTCTTTATCCAGATCTTGCAGCTCCTCCTGCTGGTGTCCCCGCCAAGCAAGCTCCACCCTTCGGATACAATTATCCAACCGTGCATCCTGCTTACCAACAAAACCCCGCCTCCAAACCAGACCCCTCGGCCTCTCACGGAGGGTACAACACACCAGGATACCAGCCGTACTCGCAGGTATTGGCACTAGATTGGGATTCAGAGTGTGTCATTCAGGAAGAGGTGTGTAAAATAGCTGCTTTTTTGTTTTTGAAGCCTTTCCCGTCTTTGTCTGAGCTGTCGTCAGCGTTAGGAGGCCTCGGCGGCGTTTCTGAACAGGAGGCTGAAACCTTGAGACCCGTGAATCTACTCCAGGAGAGAAACATCCTTCCTCCCAAACGCGCACCTCCACCTGAGCCCAACCTGAGCAATGACCTGCGCAAGGTCAACTGCAGCCCCGAGTAAGAGCAGAGAGATGACACAAGTTTGTGTTTGTCGGAGTTGTGGTTTCACACAACAGGTGCAGAATGAGAAAACAGCTTGGTTTGTTTAACAGTTTCTCTCTCTTTCGGTCTCTTCCAGCACTTTTCGCTGTACTCTCACTAACATTCCCCAGACTCAAGCGCTGTTGAACAAAGCTCGTCTGCCTCTTGGATTACTGCTCCATCCCTTCAGAGATTTAACGGTAGTAGCCAAAAGCCCAAATAAAACTCAAATCATGGTCTGGTTGATGTGCTATGTAGAAGTTAATAAATGTAGACTTTCATTTAAAAGTATTTTTTAAATTAAAACTTCCCCAAGCATGCATTAAATTGATTAAAAGTGACATTAAAGACATGTATATTTCAAATAAATGCTGTTCATTTGAACTTTTTATTCATTAAAGAGTTATAAAAAAAGAATGATCACTGTTTCCACAAAAAGCATCACAGATGATTTTAACATTGAAGATAAATAGAAATGAAATGATGCTGAAAATTCAGCTTTGCACAGGAATAAATTAATTAATAAACATGCTGAGTATTAGAAATGTTGGGCAGACCTATTGATTGGATGATTTTTGGCCATTTTAAGATTATCAGTTGAATCAAGATAAATGAAGTCATATTTCCAGGCCATTGAAAACCCCAAATCAGTCAAACAAAACTCAAAGCCAGTCCCCAGACATTGTCATAGTTGTACCATCATGAACACATTGTCTCAGTTAATATATAATAAATAATACAGTATCTTAGTAAACTTGTTTCTGAGATATGAAACCGTCTGAATCACAGATAAAGTTGTCATGAACGGATGTTTTACAGTCTAATCTAGAGCTTTACTGAAACAAACATTAGGTCATGATAATGCAGGTTTAATCATCTCCTCATTAACTTTCTCTCTTTGTCTCTGCAGCAGTTACCAGTGATCACCTCTAACACTATAGTTCGTTGTCGTTCGTGTCGGACGTATATAAACCCTTTCGTTTCGTTTCTGGATCAGCGCAGGTGGAAGTGTAATCTGTGTTACAGAGTCAATGATGGTAAGAGTCTTACAATTGTGTTTGTTTAGTCTTTAGTTAGTCAGGTCTAGTGTCTCCCAAACTAGGGTTCATGAACTTAATCAGTGAAATCATAAGAACGTCATATTAAAAATAAACAGTGTAAAAAGAAAAACGGTCAAAATAAAACTCTTAAAAAAGATTAAATGTTATGTGACCATCAACTGCTATTAGAGAACCATGAACATGCAAATGTGTTGTTAAATAATTAAAATATTAACTTGTTGCCTTGATGCCTCACCAGAAATATTAATTATTGAGATCATCTCACCCTTCAATTAAGATTTTTATGTCAGACGGAAAAAAAGTTTGGAAATCCCTAGTTTAGGCTGTTACAGTTATACAGTTGTACCATAAATTACTATTAAATTATCTAAAATAAACAATTTTCTCACATAAACATGTTCTTGAGGGTTTGGATATGTTCTGATAAAGTGTCTTCTCGATCAGTTCCAGATGAGTTCATGTATAACCCTGTAACTCGTTCATATGGTGAGCCTCACAAGAGACCAGAGGTCCAGAATTCAACGGTGGAGTTCATCGCTTCCTCTGATTACATGGTAAGTGTGTGTGTCTGTCTTAATGACCTTTAATGTTACGCTCGAACATTAATGTACATTTGCTTTCTCTCTCCAGCTTCGGCCTCCTCAGCCTGCTGTGTACCTGTTCTTGTTGGATGTATCCCACAATGCTGTGGAGTCAGGCTACTTGAATGTGTTTTGCCAGTCATTACTGGACAACCTTGAAAAGTGAGATATTACAGCTGATTCAATGTTTTTGATTGTCACGCACCTCAGATGTGATGGTGGCTGTATGTGTCTCTCTCCCAGGTTACCCGGAGATACTCGTACACACATCGGGTTTGTGACGTTTGACAGCACCGTCCACTTCTATAACCTGCAGGAGGGTCTTTCTCAGCCTCAGATGCTGGTGGTGTCTGATATTGATGGTAATTCTGTGTGATTCTCTTACTTTTATTTGTCTGTTCGCCGACTTTGCACATTTAGACTGACTTTTGTCTAAATAATCAAGTTTTAGAAATGCAAATTGGCCAATTTTGATTAATAGCCATTTACACACCTAAATTGTACAAAAATTTACATAAACTGGAAAAATAAAAAAAATAGTAGAGTAGCAGTGTGTGTGTATGTGTACGAACATTTATATAAATGTATATTTATACAATTATATTTCTGAATTCCTATTTTTTGTACCGTATTTTCCGGACTATAAGTCGCACTTTTTTTCATAGTTTAGCTGGTCCTGCGACTTATAGTCAGGTGCGACTTATTTATCAAAATTAATTTGACATGAACCAAGAGTAATGAACCGAGAGAAAACATTACCGTCTACAGCCGCTAGAGGGCGCTCTATACTGCTCAGTGCTCCTGTAGTCTACCTATGAGCAGCATAGCGCGCCCTCTCGTGGCAGGAGACGGTAATGTTTTCTCTTGGTTCTAAATAAGGTGCGAAAAATACGGTAGTTTATGTCTGGAATATTACTATTATTACTATTGTTATTTATTTTCTGTGTACATGTATGTATGCATGTATGTATGTATATATATATATATATATATATATATATATATATATATATATATATATATATATATATATATATATATATATATATATATTAAGCAGTCTATTCAATTTTTGTATTTCTATTATTCTACTTTATTTTGAATATATTAATATTATAATATTAATTGTTTATTATTATTGATCTGAATGCACATTATCTGATGTTATCTGACATTTTTCACAACTAATGATTGCTTTTGCCACAGGATTTGGTCATAAATCATTATTTTCACATATATACAGTCGTGGCCAAAAGTTTTGAGAATTACATAAATATTGGAAATTGGAAAAGTTGCTGCTTAAGTTTTTATAATAGCAATTTGCATATACTCCAGAATGTTATGAAGAGTGATCAGATTAATTGCATAGTCCTTCTTTGCCATGAAAATTAACTTAATCCCAAAAAAAACCTTTCCACTGCATTTCATTGCTGTCATTAAAGGACCTGCTGAGATCATTTCAGTAATCGTCTTGTTAACTCAGGTGAGATTGTTGACGAGCACAAGGCTGGAGATCATTATGTCAGGCTGATTGGGTTAGAATGGCAGACTTGACATGTTAAAAGGAGGGTGATGCTTGAAATCATTGTTCTTCCATTGTTAACCATGGTGACCTGCAAAGAAATGCGTGCAGCCATCATTGCGTTGCATAAAAATGGCTTCACAGGCAAGGATATTGTGGGCTACTAAGATTGCACCTAAATCAACAATTTATAGGATCATCAAGAACTTCAAGGAAAGAGGTTCAATTCTTGTAAAGAAGTCTTCAGGGCGTCCAAGAAAGTCCAGCAAGCGCCAGGATGGTCTCCTAAAGAGGATTCAGCTGCGGGATCGGAGTGCCACCAGTGCAGAGCTTGCTCAGGAATGGCAGCAGGCAGGTGTGAGCGCATCTGCACGCACAGTGAGGCCAAGACTTCTGGAAGATGGCCTGGTGTCAAGAAGGGCAGCAAAGAAGCCACTTCTCTCCAAAAAAAACATCAGGGACAGATTGATCTTCTGCAGAAAGTATAGTGAATGGACTGCTGAGGACTGGGGCAAAGTCATATTCTCCGATGAAGCCCCTTTCCGATTGTTTGGGGCATCTGGAAAAAGGCTTGTCCGGAGAAGAAAAGGTGAGCGCTACCATCAGTCCTGTGTCATGCCAACAGTAAAGCATCCTGACACCATTCATGTGTGGGGTTGCTTCTCATCCAAGGGAGTGGGCTCGCTCACAATTCTGCCCAAAAACATAGCCATGAATAAAGAATGGTACCAAAACACCCTCCAACAGCAACTTCTTCCAACAATCCAACAACAGTTTGGTGAAGAACAATGCATTTTCCAGCATGATGGAGCACCGTGCCATAAGGCAAAAGTGATAACTAAGTGGATCGGGGACCAGAATGTTGAAATTTTGGGTTTTTGGCCTGGAAACTCCCCAGATCTTAATCCCATTGAGAACTTGTGGTCAATCCTCAAGAGGCGGGTGGACAAACAAAAACCCACTAATTCTGACAAACTCCAAGAAGTGATTATGAAAGAATGGGTTGCTATCATTCAGGATTTGGTTCAGAAGTTGATTGAGAGCATGCCCAGTCGAATTGCAGAGGTCCTGAAAAAGAAGGGCCAACACTGCAAATACTGACTCTTTGCATAAATGTCATGTAATTGTCGATAAAAGCCTTTGAAATGTATGAAGTGATTGTAATTATATTTCAGTACATCACAGAAACAACTGAAACAAAGATCTAAAAGCAGTTTAGCAGCAAACTTTTTGAAAACTAATATTTATGTAATTCTCAAGACTTTTGGCCACGACTGTACTATATTGCCTTTCACATATATACTATACTTTATTGCCTTTTTTAAATTGTGCATTCATAACAGCCCTACGGAGCATTTCATTGCATCTGATGAGTGATTGAGTGACCTTTTTTTGTAATTTTCTTAGATGTTTTCATCCCAACACACGACAGTCTGCTGGTGAATCTCAAAGAGAGTAAAGAGGTTTGAATCTTATCATTCTTTCTCTGTATTTTAAGACCTTGTATCTTTGTGTGTGCGAGGTCAGCTGTGTTTGTGTTCCCATTTCCCGGCTTCATATCTCTGTATCACACAAGCTTTGATATGTGACTCCGTTTTTGCAGCTGCGTTATCTGACAGAAAGTGTGTTTGTGAATATGCTCACAGCTGGTGAAGGACCTGCTCAATGCACTGCCGGGGATGTTCACGCACACACGTGAGACTCAGAGCGCTCTGGGTCCGGCTCTGCAGGCAGCGTATAAACTCATGTCCCCTACAGGAGGTCGGGTGTCCGTGTTTCAGACCCAGCTGCCCACCCTCGGCGCTGGACACCTGCAGTCACGGGAAGACCCCAACCTCAGATCTAGCACCAAGGTACCGCTCCTGAATCATCATTCAACTTAAACAGATCTTATTCATGCATAAATGCAACCATTCATATCAGTGGATGCTCAGTGATTTAAACATGGGAAGTTTTTCAACCAGTTATAAAGGAATTAACATTTGCCAGAACAGAAATTGGCTTTACCAAGTTGTTAAAGTCGTGACTTCATAAATATTCTGGCTATAAATATTCAGAGTTTCTTTAAAAGTCTTTTAAAAAAAGTCCTAAATTTAGTTTGTACAAATTGAAATTATTAAACAAGTCATGAATAGTATAGCAAAAGTCTTAAAGGGATAGTTCACCCAAAAATTTAAATTCTGTCATTAATTACTCACCGTCGTGTCGTTCCAAACCTTGTAAGACCTTTGTTCATATTGGGAACACAAATTAAGATATTTTTGATGAAATCTGAGAGTTTTCTGATCCTCCATAGACACTAAGGGAACTATCATGTTGAAGGCCCAGAAACTTAGTAGGGACATCATTAAATTAAGTGAACTATTCCTTTAACAGGCCTTAAATTTTGGGGACCAAAAAACAGGATTGGTCTTATGTGATTATTGAACTGTTAAACTCAAGTTTATGATTGCATTAACTGTGAGTGCTGCAAAGTCAAAATGTGGGGCTGTTCTCCCTTAAACTCAGTTAATACCATGCATTTATGCCAAGCGATTCTTTATGATTTGCCTTTTGATGAATTCTTACAATGTTTACTTTATGGTGTTAATAGTGTAATGTTGTAGATGGTTGTAGGAGTATATATTTTATCTTGCTTATCTTTTTGAGTAGCTGGATAATAATGTAAGTTTATAATTAAAGATTATATATATATGTGTGTGTATATATATATATATATATATATATATATATAATTTATACTAAATATACTTATATATTTAGTATATATATTTAGTAAATATATTTATACTAATATAATTTGTACTAAAAAAAAATGTATATTGATATTTTTATAGTATCTGGAATTTAATTCTACGTCAACATTTTTTGTTTCTCTCTGTGAACAAAAAAATTAAAACATTAACACACTTAATGTATAGATCTAACTAGTACAATCGGCACAATTATTTTTATTGCCTTTCTTTTAACCTTATTCATATGTTTTGTATATTACTGCATGAACCAGTTTAAGTACAAACTTGTATATATTCAGTAATATGTCTTGAGTATTTTAAACTTGCAATTACCCTGTTTAGCAGATAATTACGTTTCAGTGAATGTTTCAGCATTTTGAGTGTTTTGTTTGCTTGTTTGTGTTCAGAATGTCCTGCACTTGGGTCCTGCTACAGACTTTTACAAGAAACTTGCTCTTGACTGTTCTGGACAGCAGATCGGAGTGGATCTGTTCTTACTGAGCTCCCAGTACTCAGACCTGGCTTCTTTAGGTACACATGCACACTCTTAAAGGTTTTTTTCCCCAGCTCTTAGTTATATGTGCCTTAAAGTTGTGAAACAAGAACTTTTTTTTTTCTTCTTGTGCAGCATGTGTGTCCAAATACTCAGCCGGCAGTGTCTTTTACTACCCGTCCTTCCATCATGTTCACAATCCCGCGCAGACCCAGAAATTCCAGAAAGATCTGCAGCGATACCTCACCAGAAAGATTGGGTTTGAAGCAGTCATGAGGATCAGGTGCACCAAAGGTGAGGGGGCGGAGTTACACCAGCTAATTCTGTGCCACAGTTGCTTTGATTGACACTTCCATTAACCAGTATCCGCATGGCCTTGTGATTTCATGTCTTTTTTTAATGACACTTTCTCTGATTGGTCAACAGGCTTGTCCATCCACACTTTCCATGGCAACTTCTTTGTACGCTCCACTGATTTGCTCTCTCTGGCCAATGTGAACCCAGACTCTGGTTTTGCTGTGCAGATGTCAATCGAGGAGAGTTTAGCTGATACTTCGCTCGCTTGTTTTCAGGCTGCTCTTCTTTACACATCCAGTAAAGGTAATCAAGCATTTTTTGTAGTTATACTAATCCATTTTGACATGTTTACAACATCAGACCACTCCCACAAACTGAATAAGATTTTCTTGGATTGGTATGCATTTATGATTGACAGGTAAACGTCGAATCCGAGTGCACACTCTGTGTCTGCCGGTGGTGAGTCAGTTGAGTGAAGTGTTTACTGGAGCTGATACCCAGGCCATCTCATGCCTTCTGGCCAACATGGGTGAGCAGAAGAAACACATTGACATTTTAAGTGCAGTATATAACGTCAATATATTGTGCACAGTGTCCTGTTGCTAGTATGATGAAGAAGATGTTTTCCAAGTACGTTGCACAGATGTGATCAAATGATAATTGAAATTTGTTGCGCTTTTATTTATTTATTTTAGCAAGTTTGTTTTGCTTTGCTGGAAACACCATCTCTGTGTCTGTTCGCAGCTATCGATCGCTCCATCTCCTCCAGTTTGTCTGATGCCAGAGATGCGTTAGTTAATGCCGTGGTGGATTGTTTAACAGCATATCGTGCTAACGGCTCAAACATCCAGCCCTCCGGCCTGATCGCCCCTGCCGCCCTGCGTCTCTTCCCTCTATATGTACTTGCTCTGCTCAAACAGGTGGGGGTGCTGAATGCACATACACCACAAGTGATTCACTTACTAACCACATGTAGTTCAAAAGCCATTCAAAGGATCAAATCGGTTTCTTAAGAGGGAAAGTTCAAGGCAAATTTTTTTACTGCATTCTTCAGAATGTTTAATGTCAGAATGTAAATTGTTGTTTTTTTCATCTGTTAATCATTTGATATACTTAATATGTTGCGTGTTTGGTCCTTCAGAAAGCTCTGCGAACCGGCACCAGCACCCGTCTGGATGAGCGAGTGTTTTCCATGTGTGAGTTAAAGAGTCAGCCGCTGCAGCAGATCATGCGCATGGTTCATCCAGACCTCTACCGCATCGACAATATGACCGAACAGGTAACACACATTCATACGGGTGTGGAATATAATGATGCAGGATTGTAGAGTCCATCCCTACTGATTAATATTCCTTACCACCATCTGTTGCCATTGAGCCTTTGAGCAGCAGGTTTAATCCCAGGTTATTCAGGGAGCGCTGGCCCTTTAATTAGTGAAAAATGAAAAGACATAACATAGTATACTAGAATAACCCAAAGACATTGTTGAGTCACACTTTAGAATAAGATTTAATTTGTTAACATTACATTGAACTTACATTCTTTAACCATGAAAAGCTCTTATTAGTCTCAGTTAATCTTAATTTGAACATTTACCAATATATTATTAAAATCGTATGTTGTGTCTGTTAACCTTAGATAATGGGCACGAGATAACATGAACTAACGATGAACACCTGTATTTTTATTAACTAACAAAGATTAATAAATACCGTAACAAATGAATTGCTCGTTGGTTAATTTCTGTTAATGCATTTATTATTATCAACAAAGTGTTAGCCATTCGTGCTTTAAAATAGATAGTTATATAGCAAAACTGTAGATTTGGCCAAAAATATTTTGATTGGTTTATCAGTATGACAATAATATTAATTATTGTATTGTTCATTGTTGCTATTGTTTACTATTGTATTATTTACTATTATGTACTATTATAATATGCGGCAGTAAAATATATATATATATATATATATATATATGTATGTATGTATGTAAGTAAGTATTAGATCATATAAAACAAATCATATTTAGTTTTATTACTTTTTGTTATTATACTAGTATTTTATTTTTAATAAGTTATAGTACCATTTATCTTAAATTGTTAAATTTCAAATGTTAAACCATCAAGCATTAATTTTATCTATTTTTTGGTGGAAAACTGCAGGAAGCCTTTAAAGTGTCTCTTTAGTTGTCAACAATCGGTTTATAAGTGCTTCTCAATACAGTTTAAGAAGATTATTTGACCTAAATCATGATTTTGGTTTTATTTCAATTAATTGTGCAACCCTACTTTAAAACCTAAACCGATGTTAGTATAGATTTACTTTTCCACCTGTAATCATTTTCTGCCATTTACAAAGTTATAAAAATCTTATTTTTTTATACACATTTACTAACATTTTGTTATACATCATTTTCGGTCTTAAATTGTAGTTGTATTGTGGCACTACAACAAACAAACAAAAACATAACACAGCCTGTTTTAAAAAAGTAGGCAATAATGTTGAAGTGTGGGATGGGATGACTAAATTGATGTGATATCTGTCCTGTAGGCGGCGCTGCACCTCAATGACTCTGTGATTCCTCAGCCTCCCTTACTGCAGCTCACTGCAGAGAAACTCACCAGAGAGGGAGCCTTCCTCTTGGACTGTGGCAGCGTAAGCATTACATCAGTTATCAGGATAGAGCAATGCTGTGTTACAACAGCTTCTCTAATTAATTCTACACTGTGGTTTCTGCCCTCTGCTCTGTAGGTGATGTATTTGTGGGTGGGGAAGTGCTGTAATGAGACGTTCATACGTGACGTTTTGGGCTTCCAAAATTATGCATCCTTACCGTCCAACATGGTGAGTGTGTGTGTGTATTGTATTGTATAAGTATTGTCTTTCACCCTGTTGTGTTAAAGGTGACGTATCATATTTATCCTGAGGAACAGGGTTTTCTTGCTCTTTTGAAAAAGCTGCCAAAATGACATTTTCAGGAATCACATTGCGTTGATGTCACAAACACAAGCATATTAGCATGAAGTCTTACATAGTTAGACATTATAAAGGTACCACCTATTCACACATTATTAATATTAAGTGACTTAATGAATGACTGCTTGAACTGTGCAAGTCATAGCAGAGCTCATTTATTCATACGCGTCTTAAAAGCCCAGAAGCACAAACAACCAGTTTAATTTCGAGGGTCAGAAACAATTAAAGGTTACTATCCTAAACTAAAACCTAAAAAAAACCAAAACTAAAGCTTAATAAAAAAAAAATAGGCATATTTAAAGAAAAAAAAAACCAACCCTTAAAAATGACAAAAACAACAAAATTACTCAAATTAAAATTATTAATAGAAAATATCTATAAAGTTTAATTCAGAATCTTTCCAAAACTATAACAGTATATCAATGATACTATAAAAAAAACTAAAAAAACTATTTTTGTTGCCTTTTTTGTTGATGTTGAGACATCAGGGAAGTGATTTATAGACTATGGCCTCTTGCGTGTTAAAACAGCATTCCTGCCGCAGACACACATTGGCTCGTGCTTCTCAAACTCTGCTCATATGATCAGAATCTCCATGTTATGAAAGACAGAAGCTGCTTCTGATCAGCATTAGAACATCAACTAAAGTTTGTCTCTCGTTCAGCTCATTTGTTTTTCATTTTGGAAGGCGTCACTGTGGGTTGAGATTATCTCACCCTGGAGGGGATTGAGGGCCATGAATCTTTTCTCTAAATGATCTAAACCTCACATAATTCACTCCAGCTTCAAAACAAAAACCACTGTCCTAAATATCTGAATGTTACTTAGATATCAGGTTATTGTCCACACAAATTTAATTTGATCTTTTTCTATTTTTCTGTACTCCGTGTTTTTGTTTTTATTGTTAACATTTTTCTGAATTCAATTGTAATGTCGGTAATAAAAAGCATGTCTAATTTAATTAATTAAAAAAATGTACTTATATAAATATATAAGTATATTAGTTTATTATGAGGTATAAAAAAAAAACTATTTTAGGGCCCTATGAAATCAGTTGTATTTTTACCCAAATTCCATTAAAAAATGTTTGGACTTGATTCTATATTAATTTTATTAATTATATTTTTTTATTATTAAATAATTGTATGTTAGTGACCAAAAGTGTCATATTACTTGAAATCATGTAATTTATAGAATTTAACAACAATTTATTAAAAATGTATCATAAGTTATGTTTTTGGGGCCCTATGGAGTTTCCATTTAATTTTAAGTAATTCTGTGTTTTTGTTTTTATGAATTCCATTTAATGGTTTAATTACAATGATTATTACATAATAATCCAAAATCATGTCTAATCTATTTAAACAACTTAATAGTGTTCTAAACTTTTTATGATAATAGTTTCACAATAAATAAATGATTTATTTCAGAAATTCTGTTGTGTTTTAATTTTTCTTTGATTTAATACATATTATCAAAACAGTGGTAATCAAACAGTCATGAATTTTAAATATAATAAAATAATAAAAAAATAATTTTAATCTGTAATCAAATTATTATTATTATTATTTTAATTTTTTTGCCACTCAAAAGTGCTTTAGCTTTCATCTTATTGACAAATGCAGAAATAATTTTGGAATGAATAGAAAACCCATGTTGTTGTTGTTGTTTTCCAGACTGAGATCCCTGAGCTGCAGACGACGTATTCAGAGCGAACTCGAGCATTCATTTCTTGGCTGCTGGAGTCTAGAACCTTCCTTCCTGCTTTTCATGTGGTCAAGTATGTCTGCTTTCTCTGTTTCTCCTAAATCCATACAGCTTTCTTTCCCAATCTCTATATCTCTCCCTTTCCGCCGCTGTTATTCATAGTCACAGGGCAGCATATTGTTCCTGAGGGAGGATGGTGTGTTTTTCTGCTATCACAGACTGCCTCCTCTCACTGTGGGAGTTGCATTCCTTCGAAAGTTTTTTTTGGATGTTGTATGGTTTTGAAATCTATGTTTTAAAAGAGCCCACCAACATTTCTCTCATTTTTAAAGTAACACTTCACCCAAAAATGAAGTTTCCTGATTATTTACTCGCCCCCACGTCTTCTAAGATCTCCAGTCAGAATCCCAACTTTTTTTTTATTTTTATAATGCAGTGTTAATAGTATTTTCCACTATTCTGATATTTATAAATACTTTGAAAATTAGCTTTTATTTTTCGTTTTCATTGTAATGTAGTGAATTTTTTTTTTATAATTTTTTTGTCCATACTATGGAAGTCTGTGGGACCCAAAACTGTTTGGTTACCAGAATTCTTAAAACTATCTTCTTAAATGAACGTTTTTTTTTTTTAGCAATCGAAATCATTTTCTATATAAATAATATTTTGATGAAATATTGGAAGACACATGCACAGATAAATTATTCACAGTAAAATAGGGCCAGTGATGATTTCATGTTGACTTTAAGCCTCATGCAATTCTTGTTTTTCTCGAAGGGACGATGCCTCGACCAAGACCAGTTTTTTCCAGCACCTCGTGGAGGACCGCACTGAATCTGCCTTCTCTTATTACGAGTTCTTGCTTCACATTCAGCAGCAGATGTCCAAGTAGAATGGAGGAAGCCCATAGAACCGGCCCCAGGTTTAAGGCTAGCTTCTGTTCCGCGGCTCAACTATGGCGAAGGAGCTCTTTGATTGGACCGTAGAGAGGCAGAGACACGCCCCCTGGCCCCACCAGCCAATCAAAGCCTGTGGCTCTGTGGGGGAGTGTTTAAAGACAATTAAGGATAAAATAAGTTAAAAAGTCAATAATTATTGGACTATTATGGCAACAAAAGAGAGCACAGAGGGCAAAGATGAAATGTTGTGGACTTGACTTGCACATAGAGACACTGAACAAGCTGTTTTCAATCATTCCCATCTGCTTACTCCCCGTTCATATTTAGCCATCATCATGACTAGCCAGATGCAGCGAAGAACATTTTTGGTGTTCATTTTCCTGTAGCTAATATTGTGTTTGTTTCCATTGTCAGAATCATTGTAAGCATGTATTTCAGGTTTTAATACATGCAAATCATGCAGAGTTCTTTGTTGCATATTATTATTAACTCTAAAACATCCGCTCATAGACACTTTTGTGCTTTTATGTTTTCTTTTTGCTCCTTTTGTTCTCCTCCTGACACTTCCCCTCTCCCAATGCCTCCTGTCCTTATGTAATGAGGTTTGTGAAACTCTGTCCGTCGTGATCGTGTAATAATTCATCTGTCTTCATCCAGCATAGACTCAGCAGTGGCTGCTCAACTTCTCTCATCGTCTCAACATCAGCTGCTTGAAACCGTTTAATGAGGCTACGAAGTTCCTCGCTGGCAACGCTTTGTTTTCTTTGAGAAAATGGATCAGGCCACCAACAAATGTTGCTATCTACTTTGTAACTCAACACAAAAAAAATAATATTTTAATGTGCTATAATTTATGACAAGCTTATTGAATAAAATTAAATGATAATTCTAGTTTGGTGTTTGGTTTATTGTCTGCTGCAGATATCATTTGTACAGTTTCTTGTACAAGTTTCTTTGGATAATTGCATTTTTTTTAGACAATTGGATAATTTGTTTTTTTAATTATTATTATTATATTTATCAGTTAAGAAAAAAGTGTATAATATATACAGTTAATATAGATAGATTGATAGTGTGTGTATCATTAGCAAAGACAGTCTATTTTCATGTTTTTCTAAACTTAAAATGAGGATTGAAACTTTATAAAATGAAATTAAAAGTGTCCAATCAGAATATGAACTCCATTTGTTATGTATAATAAAAAAGTATTATAAAGTATTTTATAGTATTAATATTTTGAATTTGCTTTTAATTTAAGTATAGTAAGTTTACAGTAATTTTGTGGTTTTGTCTTTTTAGTTGTTTTTTATATTTAGCTTTATTTCAGTTTTAGAGTTAATTAGTACTTGAACTTGGTTACAATAATCTAAATTCAAAAGCTTTTAATAGTTTTAGTTAACAGTTGTAAAACTGTACTCTAAAAAAAGTAGAAATGGAAGTAATTTCTTCTGTAATCTCACCAATATTTTTGTTTAAATATCTAAATGAGACGATTAACTGGGATTTCCCCGTGAGTGTGTGAATGACTGTACAGTAATTGTTACTGATCATAATCAAGGGGAGTGAAAGCAAAACACTTTTCATGTTCTTAAAAGCGTCTATGAAGAGAGAAATATAAAGCACTACTGAGGAGGAAAGTGAGCGCATGATCGTTCTTCTTTGTTTTTCGTGAATCAGCCCGTGATTAACCACAACAAACACTAAAAATATATCCTTCCATGTTCCCCCGAGAACATCTAAGTCATTCTGGTCCTTGTTGACTTTCCTTCCCATGCTCAGAATGTTCATGATCGATGATTCCTCAAATCGTTCCATAAGCGCGCTCTGCAGTTCTTTACCGTTTTAGATTTTCGCGCTCTTTAAAGTTTGCTGGATTCCGATTGGCTGTCTAAGCTGGGGAAAAAAAACTTTGGTGTGGACTTTTTAATGTATAGATAGGACTATTTTTAACTAAGTTATATCTTTCTATTTATTGTTATAGTTATCATTGAGTGAGAATGGGCCTTCAGAATATAACACAAACCTGAGGAGGGTCAGTAAAAAAATAAAAAAAACACCCTAGCAACATAACAGTAAGTGTCCTTTTTTTTCAAAAGTAAAGATCTAGCATTATAGCTCCCATGTAACAGTGTCCTGTGAAGGCCATCAAAGAGTTTGTGTTAAAGACTGAGATTAGGGTCCACTGGTGCAGTCTTGGGTAATGCACCATTAACACAAGCGCTCTCTCATGCTGCGCGTCATTAAGATCGACAATTGCCATAGAGTGTTACCACAGTCCATGGATTTCACAGTTGCAGTGTCTGAAAACGATTATTGTTCTCATGCATATGGTGGAAATATTGGGGGAATGTCTACTTTTTATGTACAGCTCAACATACATATCACTACACTGCAGAGTTTTGAACTCTCTCACAACAGACACGGAAGAGAAGACAATGCTGCACCATTCGGCCAGGCGGCTCACCTCGCTCCTGTAGTTTGTCTCATCTTTGTTGCTAATGAGACCCACTACAGTCGTGTGTCATCCACAAACTTAATTGGAGATGTGTGACAGTGTGCAGGAATGGGTCAGTAGAGTGAAGAGGAGGGGGCTCAACACACATCCTTGGGGGGCCCCAGTGGATAGTTTTAGATTTAAAATGTAATATTATAGTTTTGATGAATCATGAATTGTCCATGAATGCACACAGGAGGTTCACAGTTGGCTGGTGTAGATGGAAACACGTTTCCTCCCCTGCCGAGATTGAACACGCATATTACAACTTTTTTCAGTAAGACACATCTATGGGACTCTCTGAGGGCTTGTTTAGTGATGGAGCGTGACGTTCAAGGCTCATAACCACACAATGTATTTGTAAACAAGTGGTCATTTTGGGGGGACAGGCTTCACCTGCTGCCCTCCTGACACATACACACACACACACAAACACACACACACACACTTCTGCTGTTGGCAGCGTCTCTTTTCCACTACAGAACACTTTGATATTTCTCGGGAATGATGTCATTCCTCCAGCCCAGATAAATGACCACACTTTCCCTTTAGGTGATCCAAGCATGTTTCTTGTCTCTTTGTTTTCAGGCTGTGCTTTGGATACAGCATGACATGCACTTGGATCTCTGTAATTATTCCGTGGAACATTTTGCATCATTTTGTTCTGTTGTGTGTATACACGCACACATGGATGGGTTTTTTATGCATTAAATGTATTGCTGCCCACAGAAAAACATGGTGGCATTTCCTGTCTGAGCACAATATGTATTGTTTGACAGGAAACGGGGGAGAGTGCGGTATTCCTCACAATAGGCAGATTACATCTTAAGGGGCCAGTAAACATGTGCCCTGCCTCTTTAAAAAAAATACACACAAATGTCAGTGGCTTTATTTACAATCATCATCTGATCCATAATGGAATCTGCTTACAGTCTTTACTTAATCTGTTTAGAATAACATGTAAGAGATAAATTAACACTTTTATTCAGAGGATGCATTAAATTGATCAAAGGTTATCAGAAAGCATATTAGAATGATTTCTGAAGGATCATGTGACACTGAAGATAGGAGTAATGATGCTGAAAATTCAGCTTTGATCACAGGAATAAATTACATTTTAACATATATTCACATAAAAAGTAATGATTGTAAATTGTGATAATATTTCAGTATTTTTAAGTATTTTATCAAATCAATGCAACCTTGTGAGCATGAGAGACTTAAAAAAAAAAGCATTAAAAAGGTACTTACAGATAAACATGAAATCAATGGCATGAATCAGATCATGCAGTCAGAGATCAGAGAAACAAGAAAGTAAAAGAAATGTTTAAAGGTGGGTCTTAAAATCCTGTAATGAAGAAAGATCGAAAATGTGTTTGGGAATAGAATTTAAGAGTGTGGGGGCAGAGATACAAAACGCTCATCTACCAAATGATGCTAACCTGTGGCATGGAATTAACAGTAGACCAGTATCCAATGAAGTCTGTGGAGGATGGGAGTAATGTGAGAAGATTTCTTTGAAAAACTGAGAACCCTAGCTAGAGAGTTCTGGATATATTGGAGCTTTTAATGTGGTTATTTCTTGTGTACACACAGGCAGACACACCTGTGTACACATGCATACACATGCATGTTTATTTACGCATAGAATGTCAATCAGGACAAAGACCAAAACAAAACTTGCTGTCCCATAGAAAAAAAATGGCAGAATAGAAAAGATAAAGAGTTTAAATGAGTGATCAGCCAAAAAGAAAAGAGAAGTGATTATTAGGATTTTTATTTTTGTTCTCACTTAACAACTTAATTTTGCATCCTTAAGGTTTCAAAATCTTTTATTTTACATCTTATTTTATTTTATAATGTTATATCATTAAATTAATTATAATAAATGTATATTTTTTTAATACATGCATGCATTTTCTGCGCTTGTTTGGGAGAAATCTGTGGAATTTCGTGGAAAGCATTTAAAGAAATTTCTTCTGTTTACCCTCAAGGTTTCAAAAACCCTTAATTTCATTATTATTATTTTTTCATTATATTAATTATAATAATTATATACTTTTTTATGTATGCATGCATTTTCTGTGCTGGTTTTGGGGGAAATCTGTGGAATTTTGTGGAAAGGATTTAAAGACATTTCCTCCATTTACCCTCAAGGTTTCAAAACCCCTTAATTTCTATTTTATTTCATTTTATTTTATTGTTTTGTTGATATCACTACAATTCTTTTAACATATACATGCATCTTCTGTGTTGTCTTTGGGGAAAATCTGTGGAATCTTGTGGAACAAATTTAAACATTGTAAAGTGTTTTAAACTAAACAAAGTACAACTGTTTTATTCATAGCAAAATACAAGCTGCCTGATATATTAATAGCCTTGTGAAAGGTCAGGAATGTGTTCAGCTTCTGAATGCTATTTAACTTCTCTTGTTTTTTTTTTTCTTCTGTGCTGGTTTTGGGAGACATTTGTGACATTTTGCAGAATGTATTTAAGCAAGGTAAAATGTGTTCAACTAAACTCAAAATTAGTCTTACTGGTAGTGGAGTTCAACCTAATGAAAATATAAAAGTGAAGGCTCAAGCATGTGTTCAGTGTTGAGAATGCGATTGTAACCGTATGGAACTGTGCCGAGCTTTTCATAGAGCTCTGCAGATACTGGATCTGTTTTCACTCAAGATCCTATGAAAATGAACCAGAACTTTAATCTAACTCACATAGAGTCTGTCCTTTCTTCATAAACTACACACTCACATTAACAGAAACAGTAATGAAGCCTATGTCAGACTCTGTTTAGATGTTATTCTTCAGTCTGCACAATAAGACACACACACACTGCATCTATTAAATCCATTTACCTCACATATTAGCCTTTAGTTACTTCCTGTTATCAGTGTGTCAGCAAAGAGTGATCGACAGTGTGCCTGTTGATGTGTCTGTCTCTTCAGTTTCTGAAGTCTCATTTTCCTCGGGTCGCTTCTGTTTGAGTTCCAGATGTTGAGTGGATTTGAGGGGAGGAGTGTGTGCTTATGTAACATCCATGTGCCGTTCACTCTACACGTCTGTTGTCCGTCTGTCTGCTCTTTACTGGATTCTTCTACCAGTATGTCAAGCACCAGTTTCCCACTAAAGCAGTTGGATCTGGTAGTTGTGGTATTTACATGTGTCCAGACTTCGTCTGTGCCTGGATCTGTTCAGGGACTAAATTGGACTGGGATTTCAGTCTTTCAGTGCTCTGTGGCACATTTATTAAAACTGGGGCTAAGGTTTAATAGGCACAAGATACAGGAATCCTGTCTATCCATCAAGAAATAATAAAATGAAGGAAAGGATGAAGCAATGAAAGCTAATTTCTTCTCTTCTTCTCAGTATTTGATGAAAATGCTAACATGAACTTAAAAATGTTAACACTGTCTGGTTATAATACTGCGTTAATAATCAGGCCAGGGTTTAAAAATGATCTTAAAAATTCTTACAGTTTTTCTCGATTACTAAGACAATCGGGAAAAACGGTAAGGAATGCTTATATTATGGTATATATTTATAATTTCTATGCATAAACATTATTGTATTTATAGGTATTTATAAATTAAGTGATACATTGCATTTAATTTATTTATAGATTTGAATTTATATTATACCTAAGCATTATCATTTATTTAGTGTGCATTTAATTTATATTTTGATATACGTTATAAATGAAATGATCATTTCAGTAATTCATTATAATTAATACATATTTGTAAAGTATATTCTATAATTACTCAAAAGCCAAAAATGTGCATTATTATTGGCTGATGCAAATAATACAATTAAATGCATGATCAAATATGACTATATTTATAATATATTTATTGTATTTATAAATATTTATGAAATAACTTAGAAATAAATTACACATCTGAATTATAATTTCTAAATTATGTTTCATTCGTAATATTATATTTATTTGTTATATATTTTATTTATTGGTATTTATATAGTATGAGATACATAAAATAAATAATGGCTAATTTTACTCAGTAGAAATCCATTACTACTGACTAATGGAAATATTACAGCTGACCAAATATTGGCTGATAAATCAACCTTACAAATCCATTTATTTCATGATTTATTTGAGGCACACATTAACATCAAGGTATTAGATTCAACTGAATATTTTCACTAGATTGTGTCTGATTGTTTGCTGTCTACAGGATCGGGTGTGGAATCATATGCCGAGTATGTGCTCTTCTGACTAACTACAGTATAAGCATCCATAAACACACCTGATTAAAATCACCTTCTCTTTAACTAATGTTGCCAAAGATTCATCCTGGAGGTCCACGCCTCATCTCCTCCCTGTGCAAACACTCACCTCTCCACCCTTATACAGTAGAATCAACACATTAATACTGTTAACAAACACATTGCCTTCTGCATCTGCCTGTGTTCCTCCGACAGTATTCTGAGACACAGTATCACTTTAACAGAATTTTGACTGATGAAAACCTCTCATTATATATTACAGGGCATTTCCGCACATCTCAGAGCGTGAGTGGAAAACAGGCCTCCAGGTTAGAGACGGGATCACAGGAGCAAGTATGGACACTGTTACCCAAACCTTTTCAAAGAGCTTCAGAAAACAAAACTGTGAGTCATTCAAACCCAACACCAACACTCTCCTCGGGCAACAGAAAAACACTTAGGGGTTAAAGGAGGTGTAGAGATGACGCCAAAAGGGCAGGAATCTAATGCCAAAGAAATAAAAGACAGTATTTTGAGTCATTTGTATTGATTCTGTTTTGTTCCGGCTCAAAAGTGAAAGATGAGCATCGGTTTCCTGACCCACTTTTCCCAAGTGTCTTTAGCTTCCATTTACATGTAACAGTTTAAGCATAAATATACTATTGTTGTATATTAAACAAGTATAGCAAGATCTAAAACATCTATCTATCTATCTAGTATCTATAAGTCTCAATGACATTTCTAAAACTTAAACTAAAAAAAGAAGAAAGTATCATAATAAAAGCTATTTTACAATATGAATAAACGCTATAAAAGTATATGTTATTGTAGTTCCACTAGTGACCTGCAAGTGGCAAGAGTCTTGTGTCACACTGTCAGTTTTATTAACCAGGGCTGGTGAATCTGACCGAAGCAGATAAAATTAAATCACAAATCATCATTAAAGCAGCACTGAAAAACCTGACATATTTTATGAAAATATACTCTTTAAAAAAAAACTCCAGTTATAACTGCTGAAAGAATGCAGCTTCACAGGATGACAGTGTGTGAGCTAACCACTCAGCATTCTTCTGATGCTTCACAGTCATGTGCTGTAAACTGCTGCCTTCCCTTCACTGATGGAGAAACAGCAGACAGACCTGTGAAAACATCCGCTGGGTGAGCTTTACCTGAGATGGAGAGATAATCAATAAAACTCAATAAAAGAACTGTATCAACTTGCTGACAACTGCTGGACAGACTGTGAGTTTCACATTTCATGTGAGCAAGCAAAAAAAAAAAAACACTACTAAAATACAACAAATATTATATATTCATTTATTTAATAAATGTAAATATATTTAATACATTAAATCTATAATAATAATAATGATACATGTTTTGTTAAATGATTATACTATATACAGTGAATAAAATAATTATTATTCATACTAATATTCATCTATTTAATAACAATTACATACTATTTTTAAAGTACACTACAATACTACTACAAATATTTTTGATATTTGAAATAAATATAAATATAGTTAATACATGAAATATATGATAATAATTTATTTAATAGCAGTTCTATATTATTTTACTAAGTTTTGTTGTACTAAATGTAAAATTAATATTGAATTGACATATGTATGGGCAGGACATGTTTTATGAGGTAAGCACTGGATGATCTCATTATTGATGTACTTTCAAAGGTCTGTCACTTTTCAGCCCTGCTGTGACGTCACCCAGAGGGCATTACATAACGCAGTGAAAGCCCAGCGCTGAGAGCAGATGGAGTTTGGCAATTATCAAGTACAGTACTCACTCAACATCGCGCATCTCACAGTGACTGCGTGCTTTCCCTTTCCCACAGCGTTTCCTCGTGGAGGCTGCCGCTTCTTTCCACACTTTGGACTTTATTTGCATGGGACGCTGAGGCTGCCATCAGTCGAGCTGTGATTTTAGTTTCCAGTCCGTTTTTCTGTTCGGAGTTGAAACATGAGCGCGAGTGGAAACGCGATGTTCGAGATGCATTTAGAGGAGGATCAGGTTAAAGTTCTGGAGGAGAATTTCACGAAGGTCAGCAAACACCCCGACGATACCACGCTGATGCTGATCGCAGCGGAGTGTGGACTCAGCGAAGTGGAGACAGCGGTGAGTTTCTCAAGAGATCCTCATTATTTACAGCGCTATCAAGCGACGCGACGTAACAATCCAGAACGTTTGGAAGACGCGTCACGTTGATTGGCTGATTGGGAGCGTTGCAATATTGCCGCGTCTTTCTAATTGGTCGAATGGGAGCGCTCGCGTTTTGTTTTGTCGCTTTTAACGCACAAAATCTATATATTTAAAAAAATAATAATAATTATTATTCTTTATGTATATTAATGTAGGCATAATTGTCTTTATACAAACATTTCTATAAATAAAAGTTTTTTATTATTAATACTAATAATAATAATGTAAAACGCACCTGTCAAAAATGACTAGCTGTATGATATCGAATTGCAATACAACATTCCTTGAACTTTGTCTAATGACGTTTTGACAAGGTTATTTCAAAGTTATGAACAATAATTTTTATTTGTCTATTTAAGCTATTTTTCAAAACGTTTATACAAAACCATTATACGTCGTTCATGATTTTCTGAAGCATTTTTGACACCAGTCTTTTTTTAAACCTTAGGCTCCTACTCACTAGCCTACTAGTTTAGAGAACATTCAAAATAACAATCATGTAATGTTTGCAAAATGATAAAACTGAACATTCCCTCAATGTTTCCTCTGACATTAACATAACCAATAAAAATAAAACAGTTTTAGAACATTTAAAAAAAACGGGATGTTTTGAACGTTCTAAAAACAACAATAATTAATAGTTAATAATAATTAATGTGATAATATGTAGGCATATTAGCATACATATTTTTGATAGCTGGGATTGTACCATGGAATTTACATCTCAATGTAGTTCCAAATGTAAAAAAACATAATAATACTATGGTGCGTGTCCAAAAAAAGGTTCAGTCAACATGGTAGTAGGCTATGACATATGGTTTATGAGTCTTTATTGCATAACGACCTGCCTGACTTTATTTAATCAGGGAAATTTAATGACAGGAATAAATGTTAAAGTAAATAATAATGCTTCCAGAGAGGTGTTTCTCCTTGCTCAAAGTGACTTAACTTATACAGATCGAGTCCCTCTGGAGGATAAAACTCTTAATTACACAAAGATAAACTCTTCTGGGGTGTCAGCTTACAACTTTTCAGTGAACAGGAGAGATCTTTAACCACTAAGCCACAATACCCATGGTGCAAGCTTCTCTCATGCATTGTCTTCATTCCTGTTTTGCTGTCACCAGCTCAAAATAACACACTGACAGTGTTAAAAATCCCTCTTACGGATATGGGCTACACGTTCAAACACATTGTGTCTGATTTTTAAACACACTCATTCAAATAAAAGACCCACACAGGAGTCATGATGTAATGGGGCAGTTAGTAATGCTGTAATGCGTCTACTTACAGTATCTAATAGATACTTCAGAGCTTGTGAGCAACACTTCCAGTGCCAGAATTTGACTGGAAACACATTCCTTCTTGAGGCTGGTCTGTTTCTGTCACTATGATTGTGTAAAACCAAGTGCATTTATACAAAATGTGAAAGCCTTTGTGATAAATCATCCTACACAATAGAACAGGCTAAGCAATTCACCATTTTAGGGGTGTGTGTATGTATACAGTGTGCTTTAATGTATTCACTCATGCACAAGTAATACTGAATATACCATATAACGTTAAAGATTTAGAGGGTTTTTGGAAAGAAAGTATTACTTTTATTCAAAAAGGATGCATTAAATTGATTAAAAGTGTCAGTAAAGACATTTTTAATGTTACAAAAGATTTTTGTTTCAAGAAAAAGCTGTTCTTTTGAACGTTCTATTCATCAGTGTATCCTTAAAACAACCTATAATGGTTTCCGAAACAAGGATAAGCAACACAAAGAAATAGCTTATGGCTTGAATTGCTCTACTTCAAACCACCTCCTGGTTACACTGCTAAAACGTGACATTTATCCTCAGGTATTTTGCATTGTTTTCTCATTCAAATGTACAGTATAAAGATTCTTAAATCAAGACACATTTACTTGAGAAGCAAAATGACTTAAAATTGATCAAAATAAAGTGAGTTTAAGATTAAAACAAGAACAAATATCTGCCAATTGTATTAGAAATATCAACTTAAAGGGTTAGTGTTTTACTCACCCTCAAAGCATCCTAGGTGTACATGATTTTCTTCTTTCAGACGAATCCAATCAGATTTATATAAAAAAAATTGTCCTGGCTATTCCAAGCCTTTCAGTGGGGGTAAACAGGTGCTTTTTGTCGACAGTTCAAAATATGTAAAATAAAGTGCGCACATCCATAATAAAACGTGCCTCATATGGCCCCCTGTAGCGAATCCGTAATTAACACTTTTTTCTCACTTCTGCTGACTGTCGTTTCGCTGAAGCCGTTCTGGCTTTGTTTCCTTTGCTCCTGAATATCTCAGAGTTGCGCCTGAGAAAAAAAGTGTAAATATCGATATTTATCCTACAAGAACATGTGAGGGATGTTTTATTATGGAAGTGCGCACTTTATTTCACATCTTCTGGACTGATGACAAAAAGCACCCGCTTACCCCCATTGAAAGGCTTGGAGGGGCCAGGACAATTTTTTATATAACTTCGACTGGATTCATCTGAAAGTAAAACACAGGCTAATTTTCATTTTTGGCTGAAATAACCCTTTAATTCAATGTGAAAGCAAGTTTTCATACACCTTTGGCAGATATTTATTTAATCTTAGCAATTCATTCACAAAACGGAGACTTATTTTCTTTTTGCATCTTAATTGAAGTATGTTTAGATATATGCCATGACTCTGATTTCTGCTTTGACTTAACACTATTTAAGGCCTTAATTTGTGGAAGCGTGAATTGAAACTTTACAAGACCCACAATAACCCTATATGATCATTTCTCAAGACTATAAATGTGCAACATTGTCATGAGAATGTCACCATGAGAGCTAAGTACAGTGCCTCATCTATTTGTGTCGTATTTCATAGGCAAATTATGAGCCTGGGAAAATTGGTTTGAATAACAAACTCTGTCCTGGCTCTGGGGGAAATGATATCACCAATTTGCATTATTTTAAGGCTGAGAAAACTTAAACGCAAAGGGTGCGGTATGAGGAACAGGTGTACACCTCTCGTTCTCTCTCTATAAACCGGTCATGCCTGTTCACTGTGTTGACTCGTAAACAGACTCTGTAGGGTTAGTGATGGGAGGATACTCTGATCTAAAGTGTTCCGAGTCAAACGCTACACATGTTGCCCTGAAACCTGTGAGGTGAAGACGAGCGGTGCTCCCTGATTTCTGCTGTTCACACAGTGTTTGCTGTTCTTCTGCTGAAAACTAGTGGAATGTTTGTTTTTTAGGTAAACAAACAAAATATTTCCAAAAATATCATGACTGCGCCTCTTAATTGCCTAAAATGTCTTAGGTTTGGCTTTGTTTTCCTATTGACGGTCTCTCTACAGTCCTTTAGCACGTATGAAAACAATAGGACATTTTATGTAATTTGGAAATCAGAAAAAAGCAGCTATATATGGTCGCCCTACCGAAGAAGGGGGATTTATACAGAGCTTTTTATATACAGTTTTGTAAATGTGTTGCAATGCTAGTGTTAAAGATCATTGTACCTCAGAGCTGTTGTGCAACTCTCTAATTTAGTATACTTTAAGATCATTGTGTGTGTGTGTAAAAGTGAAATATTTACTCAGTTTCATAAGTCAAATGTTTCACAACTTGTGCTGAGATGGATAACATTAGCTACATTTGCATGTATTCAAATAATCCATTTACAATCAGATTGATGGCCTAAACCGACTGAAAAGCCTTAATGAACACCCCTCAGTTAATCTGATTAAGTTTGGTCTGAAATAAATTTAGATCTGTGGACCTGAAACAATGTAAACACTTGAATCTGACTATTTAAAAAAAAATCTATTGCTCATATAAACAGAGCATTCAGAATCTGAAATTGAATTTATTCCAGCCAACAACAACAAAAAACATATTGCAAATACCACTCCAGTTTTCAGAAAATATAAAAATTCAGCTAAAGTGATATCTCCTGATTTACAATCAGCCTAATCTCCCTCTCTCTCTGTCTCTCCCTCTCTCTCTCTCTCTCTGTCTCTCCCTCTCTCACTCTCTGTCTCTCACTCTCTGTCTCTCCCTCTCTCTCTCTCTCACTCTCTGTCTCTCACTCTCTCTCTCTCTCTCTCTCTCTCCTGTAGAAATGGTTCAGGATGCGAAACGCTCAGTGGAGGAAAGCAGAGGGTCTCCCTGCTGAACTGGGATCAGTGAAGGACTGATGGAAGATCTTCATGTTGTTTTTCTCTCTCTGCTCCAGTGATTGTTCAGTAGACCATCTCACTGTCTTTCTTTTCTTATTTGAGTCTGAAGTCTGATATGGGTCTTATTTTTTATTTTATTTTATCTAAGTTGTAATCTTTAGCAAAATGTATGCCCTATAGCCTATTTTTGTTGTCTTAACTATTAAATGTAAGTAAATAAATTAAATGTAAGCATCTATATATAAAATATTACATCTGTATTTTCAGGGTTTGATTTTATGTGTTGAGTGATTAGTATTAAGCTTGTTTGCTTTCTCATTGGGAGAATCATCTTGGAGTTGAGAAAGATAGAAAAGCAGATAAAGTTACAATTAACCTATGGCTTAATTTATGAACCTAAAAAAATAACAGAAAAAAAAAGATCTTTATCATCTCAGTTGTTTGTGCTAGAGACTAATATGAGATTAAATGGAGAACAAATTTTCACAGTAATCTCACATTTGTCTCACAATAGAAGTGTAAAAGAAATCTCAATAATGTTTCCAACTCTGCTCAGATAATAATAATCTTCATTCAGAAGTCAAAGATTAGTATAAAAAAACAACATTTTATTTACTATATAATGACCATTTGTTTCTCTCTTTATTTCGTAAAATGAATTATTGAAGAATTATGCCTAAAGTTTCAAATTAAGCTTCATAATCTATGAAAGAGCAACATCTGAGCAGTACATTTTCTCAGGGAGCTTGTTCTGAATGTATCTGAAAACCTGGACTCCAACTGAAACGTGTTAAAAAGAGCAAAGGTGGTTGTAAAATGAAACCCTGATGACAAGGATGGTGGAAGAGTGGACTAAACAACAGAGTCCATGTGAAAAACAGTGAAAGGAGAGAGATACCTCAGGCAGACGCAAACGCTGATGGCAGCATTTCATAAAATATTCAAATCCTTAAACACATCCAAGTAAGCAAAGGATGGACAGACGAAGCAGCTTTTAAATGGTTGGCAGACTGCAGTATTGTGTGTGTGTGTGTGTGTGTGTGTGTTTGAGCAGTGGGGCATGAAAAAACATTCCACACCCTCAACAGAAAAACAAACATGTTCATTTGACTGCAGCGTAGATGCTAAGCTGACCGCAAACACACTGCAGCAAGTTTCCTGGCATATCCTGGAAGATGTTAATACAGCTAAAACCTTATAAAAATATGAAACTTTTATGCATTCTAAGAAATGTTGGTAAATAAAAAATAAATAAAAATCAATATGAGTGAAAGAAAGAGGGTAATGTAGTGAGCTACTGGATCACATTGTTATTGGTTGATTGCACTTGTCTCCGCCCCCTCCTACACCAATCAGAACACTGTGTTCACTGGTTTCAGCTGTGCCAGTTTACAGAGGCTTTAAAAGCTCTTGCAGTAGATTAGCGTACCTCTGAGGGGGCCAAGATCACAGTACCAACTGGTTCTCTTGACTCGCTTCATCTACGTTATTTATTAATGTATTATTATTATTATTATTTGTGTAATATATAGTATTCCTTCCACATCTTCCCTCAGGTCTTCCAAGGTGTACAGTAGATGAGTTTGTTTATTCATGGGAGCAGATTTGTAAAAGTGTAGCATTACATAACTTGCTCACCAGTGGATCATCTGCAGTGAATGGGTGCCGTCAGAATGAGAGTCCAAACAGCTGATAAAACATTACTATAATCTACAGGTTTGTTGTTTTTGGTCTCTGTTTGAGGCTGTAATTGAGTTCTCTTGTTCGTAATACATCTCTGCAACACCTTAAAAAAACTTGGGTTGCAAACAACAAGGTAGAATCACAATATTTAGTTTTATTATTTTAAACATGATGTGACCCTGGAGCACAAAACCAGTCTTGAGTAGCACTGGTATATTTGTAGCAATAGACAAAAATACAATGTATGGGTCACAATTATAAATTTTTCTTTCATGCCATAAATCATTACGATATTAAGTAAAGATCATGTTCCATGGAGATATTTTGTAAATTTCCTACCGTAAATATATTAAAACTAATATGCATTGCTAAGGACTTCATTTGGACAACTTTAAAGGCATTTTTCAGATTTTTATTGCACCCTCAGATTCCAGATTTTCAAAAAGTTGTATCTCAGCCAAATATTGTCAGAACCTAACAAACCATACATCAATGGAAAGATTATTCGTATAATATATGTATAAATCTCAATGTTGAAAAAAAGACCGTTATGACTGGTTTTGGTCCAGGGTCACATATATGTTGGAATACCTCCCCCATTTTATCAATGTTATTTACACACACAAGCCTTTCACCATTAAATACATTCTGTTTGATGAGTTAATATAGTGAGAGGAACTAGATCTGTTCACTGAATCTGAATGGCTGACGGACAGCCGTGGCATTGTGTGTTACCAAGACAACTCAACAGACTCAAGTGGAATCTGTCACCCATGGGTCAAAGAGAGAGAGTTAGAGGAGGATCATGGGAATAGGAAAGACTTTGAGAGAACAGCAGGAAAAGATAAAAAAGAGAGAAAGAAGGAAAACTGGATTGATCTGGGGTCCAACTGGCTCCTGCAGTCAGGGCCGGCCCGCGGCATAGGCGGTATAGGCAAGTGCTAAGTGCGCCACTCATCCATAGGGGCGCCAGAATGAGTGAACGAGTGAATTTTTTTTTTTTTAACATTTTTTTTTATAATAGGCTACTATTTAAAAACCATTAATTCGAAATACTACCAAATAAAGCAAAAAAAAAAAAAAAAAAGTCCGGCTCTTCAATCTTCCCCCGCCCATCGAGTGCTTGAAGTGCGTCAGAAACAGCGCGCGCACGATCAGTTGTTGGTAATTTGTTGTGTAGCGTGCCCGACGCCGCATCCAATGTAGACAGCACTGCTTTTGTTAACACACAGCTTGTAGAAACGGACCTGGCAGCTCGCGCCAGTTCTAGACACGGTGAAAGTTTCCTGATTGTGTGTATATATATATATATATATATATATATATATATATATATATATATATATATATATATATATATGTTAAATCATGAACACAATGACAGGGTGAAATGGGCTGTGATGCATGGGGCGCCAGGTAAAATCTTGCCTAGGGCAGCAAATTGGTCAGGGCCGGCCCTGCCTGCAGTGACATAAGCAACTGTACGGAGTCCAAAACACATGCAAAAATGTGACCATTTTTAAGTTACTGGTAACTCATTTTCAGTTATTTAATTAAACTTGATCACAACAAGGCATATATATATATTTTTCTTACACTTTTTCTTTTTAAAAGTGTTTTTTTTTACAGCAAATACAATGTAACTATTGAAATAATTGCCAATGCACACTTTTATTTTATTTCATTTATTTATTTATTTATTTTAATTAATTCACATGATTCTAGTACAGAAGTGTAATCTAGATGAATGTATAGAATGAAAGTCCAGGCACGAACACTTACACCGATGTTCAAACCAGATGCTGATAGATACTCTTGCAGCATTTTCTCACAGAAAGCAGCGGCTAGACAGAAATCCAAAAAGACACAATCTGGAAACACTACAGGCGTAAAACACAGAGTCCTGTTTGAGGAGCCAGGCGGGTTTGGCAGCAGGCTAAGAATAATGTAGTACTTACGTTTCAGTCAAAAGTAGTCCAGAGTCAAAATCTGAGACTGATTAGAAAACCAGAGGGAAAGCAACGAGAGCTCAACCAATCAACAAGCTCCTGATAGGAAAAGGAAGGTGTGAGAAAGTGACAAAATACAATAACTGCAGATGATTGATGTGCTGGAAACCACAGCTTTGTGGTCTGTCTTGTTTTCTCAGGGCTGCCATGTTGGTTCTCTGGGTGGGATGTAATCATTAGAGAGGGCTTTAGGAGTGGATAAAGCTTGGATTCGGGCACTCGCTGTGGCGATTCTTGCTCCTCTAGACACCTGAAAGAAAAGCCAAAGACGGCTGAATCAACCCACAATTGGAAAACCAGACAGATTTTATGTCCTACTACCAACCAAAATAACAGAAAGAGTGACCAACAGCAGCTTTTATTTCTTCATTGATACCCGCAAAGCTACACCAAATACTGTGGGTTTGTGTTAGAACCAAGACTGGTAAGAAAACATTGTGCTTTTTAAATTTTTTAACAATTAGA
Source organism: Carassius carassius (assembly GCF_963082965.1). NCBI lineage: Eukaryota > Metazoa > Chordata > Actinopteri > Cypriniformes > Cyprinidae > Carassius > Carassius carassius. The sequence goes on from NC_081783.1 coordinate 21,087,865, forward strand.
TTAAGCAGAGAGGAGATGGTATTTGCTGGCTGTTTGAACCCATTCAACCACGTTAGCATCTACACTATGAAAGAAATTCGGTTGAATCCATTTTTGATCTCTGGAAGTGGTCAAAATGTGGACAAGCTCAAAATGTTTAAGACCCCGTATTTAGCATTGTCCACTTGTGATTTGATTGACAGAAATGAATCTTAATGGGGTAGTTCAAAAATGAAAATTCTGTCATTAATTAGTCACCCTCGTCGTTCCAAACCCATAAGACTTTTGTTAATCTTCGGAAGACAATTTTAAGATATTTCTAATGAAATTCGACAGCGCTCTGATGCTGCGTAGATAGCAATGTAATGGACACTTTCAAGGCATAGAAACATAGTAAGGACAGTTGTGGCCTAATGGATGGAGAGTTGGACTTGTAACCTGAAGGTTGTGGGTTTGAGTCTCAGGTCTGACAGGGATTTACTTTCACACCAAGAAAAAAAATAAGTCTGTGTGATTCACAAAGTGGTTTAACCATAATTATATGAATCTACAAGAATACTTTTTGTGTGCAAAGAAAACAACAACAACAACAACAACATTATTCAACAGTTTCTTCTCTGCCATGTCAGTTTTTGATGTGCATTCATGAAAGTACCACAATGCATGCGTGATGCTTAATTTGTGTTCTGAAGATGGACGAAGGTCTTATGGGTATGGAACGATATAAGGGTGAGTAATTAATGATATAATTTAGATTTTTGGGTGAACAAACCCTTCAATATCAGGTGTAAACAGGACCTGAAATAATTAATTCTGGTTGGTCAATCAGTATAGTTTACAGTAATTCTTGTGAACAATTTTGGTTTCATTTACAATTTATATATATACAGTACATTTTTCTACAGGGCTTTAAACACACAGTTAAACTAGTTAACCCTGGGTCATTCTAAAATCTGGATAAAATGAATCAAGGGCTATCTGGGGTTAACATTCTTACCTGCTTATTTGCACTATCAATGTGACTGATTGGACGAATGCAGCACAAGGCCTCAGGGCTCTAGTACTGCACATTCTCATATTAAGTTTCTGCTATTATATATTATGTTTTTCCTGTATTGACTTTTTTGGCTACAGGTGCATCTCAATAAATTAGAACGTTGTGGAAAAGTTCATTTATTTCAGCAATTCAACTCAAATTGTGAAACTCGTGTATTAAATAAATTTAATGCACACAGACTGAAGTAGTTTAAGTCTTTGGTTCTTTTAATTGTGGTGATTTTGACTCACATTTAACAAAAACCCACCAATTCACAATCTCAACATATTAGAATATGGTGACATGCCAATCAGCTAATCAACTCAAAACACCTGCAAAGGTTTCCTGAGCCTTCAGAATGGTCTCTCAGGCCCTGTCCACACGGACACGGGTATTTTTATAACCGTGACTTTTTTTATGCGGTTCAGCCTTTCGTCCACACGAAAACGCAGTTTCAGGGCACCGAAACCGAACATTTTTGAAAACTACGGCCAGGGTGAGCATTTTCAGAAACGCCGGTTGCAGTGTTGTCGTGTGGACAGCATAACCGGGGTTTTTGCCTTGCGACGTCAGAGTGTGTGCAGTTATCCGCTGTGTTTGACGTCAGATTGTGCGCTGCTGACTGCTTCTGATTGGCCAAGGTGACTTTACAATTTGGGTTATATCGCCGCCTGCTGGTGTGGCATGCTCTTGACAGCGCTTGATAGCATGTTTTGGCGTTTTCATGTGGACGGGAATTTTTTTTAAACGCAGGAGGAAAAACTCCGGTTATAAAAATACCCGTGTCCGTGTGGACCAGGCCTCAGTTTGGTTCACTAGGCTACACAATCATGGGAAAGACTGCTGATCTGACAGTTGTCCAGAAGACAATCATTGACATCCTTCACAAGGAGGGTAAGCCACAAACATTCATTGCCAAATAAGCTGGCAGTTCACAGAGTGCTGTATCCAAGCATGTTAACAGAAAGTTAGTGTAATGAAGAGTGTAATGAAAAAGTGTGGAAGAAAAAGATGATCAACCAACCGAGAGAACCGCATCCTTATGAGGAATGCCAAGCAAAATCAATTCAAGAATTTAAGAGAACTTCACAGGGAATGAACTGAGGCTGGGGTCAAGGCATACAGACGTGTCAAGGAATTTGGCTACAGTTGTCGTATTCCTCTTGTTAAGCCACTCCTGAACCACAGACAATGTCAGAGGCATCTTACCTGGGCTAAGGAGAAGAACTCGACTGTTGCCAGTGGTCCAAAGTCCTCTTTTCAGATGAGAGCAAGTGTTGAATTTAATTTGGAAACCAAGGTCCTAGAGTCTGGAGGAAGGGTGGAGAAGCTCATAGTCCAAGTTGCTTGACGTCCAGTATTAACAGTCTGTGATAATTTGGGCTCAGTGTTATCTTCTGGTGTTGGTCCATTGTGTTTTTTGAAAACCAAAGTCACTGCCCCGTTTACCAAGAAATTTTGGAGCACTTCATGCTTCCTTCTGCTGACCAGCAGAAGATGCTGAAGAAACAAGAGACCAAACAATGCAGATGAGCTGAAGGCCACTGTCAAAGAAACCTGGGCTTCCAGACCACCTCAGCAGTGCCACAAACTGAACACCTCCATGCCACGCCGAAATTGAGGCCGTAATTAAAGCAAAAGGAGCCCCTACCAAGTATTGAGTGCATGTACAGTAAATGAACATACTTTCCATTGAATTTATTTAATACACGAGTTTCACAATTTGAGTTGAATTACTGAAATAAATGTACTTTTTCACGACATTCTAATTTGAGATGCACTTGTATATGTGTAAAAATAAAACTTTTTTTCACTCCACAAGATGCATTTTTCGTCACAACTATACATTTTTCTCCTCAAAAACTGAAACGACTGTTCATACAATGCGCAGATTTCCATGACTGTCTAAAGCATGTTAATATGTGGCACTTGATTGGCTGTTGTTGCTAAACATCTAGCCGTAACATTCTAACACTGCATTTTTTGGCACCGCAATGTGGACTTACTATAGGAATTGCGATGCTGATCCTGCATTTATAATCTGGGTTAAAAGCGGTGCTAAACCCGCCTCTAAATTATAAATGTGAAATGTTCCTTTAACCTGGGTTAAAAGTTGCGATAGGAATGGCAGTAACCTGAGGTTAAGCACAGTGTGTCTCTTACAGTTCGGATAGGACTCTCTGGTTGTCCAGGGTCATAGAATTGTCTGTTCTTTCTTAGTTTGGGCAGTGAGAGCTGCTCCAGTCTAGACGTCATCTTGGCTGTTTGAGCTGCATATGAGATGAATGTCTGCACATTCTGCACACAAACACACAAAGTCAATGTGAATGGTGTTTGGTTATGTAAAACTCGGCCTCACAATGAATCAAGCACCAGTTCTCAGTTAAAAACGATGTTGCTCCTGTAAATTCAGACCTGTCTGTTGCTGGTGAAGTCGGGGTGGTTGGTTTTGGGGATGGACAGCTGGAGGATTCGAGGCGAAACGACAGTGTCCCTTAAACTAGGACTCACATGCCAGATGGGACAGTCATACTCACATAACAATGAGTGAGGAGAACTACAGGAAGAAATGAATACTTCAAGGATGCATTAAAATTGATCTAAAATGACAGAAAAGGCATTTAATGTTGCAAATGAATGCTGTTCTTTTGGACTTTCTATTCCTCGTAGAATTCTGTAGAAAAAGTATCTCAGTTTCCATAAAAATATTAAGCAGCACAACTTTGTTTGATATTATCAACATTGATAATAATATGAAAAAATGTTTCTTGAGCAGCAAATCTGCATATTAGGATACTTTCTGAAGGACCATGTGGATTGCTGATAACTCACAATTTTTCTAATATGGCAACTTATCTACTGTATACCAAGACGTTCAAAAATCATCTGATAGGTTTGCTTGATAAGAATCAAAGCTTTCTTCAAGCTCCCAATGCACATGCTCAAGATGTTATGTAACAGAAATCCACAGGTTACAAAAAAATAGTTCAGCTGAATCCAGAGATGAACATAATGGCCTGCATGCAGATTATTTATTTACCACAGAATTATCGCTAAATATAAGAGATGTGAAGTCTTCACAAACACAATTATACAACAACAAAACTGACTCGATATGTTAGTCTGTAAAACAGCTTGGAGATGAAATTGGGCCCAGATCTGAGATTGTGATTTAAGATTTTAAAAAGACCTCTGTGGTCAAACACAAGACTTGCCAGAGGTTACACACCAGACAGTGGTCTATTGTCTGACAGCATTGCTCTCTTTTTCTCTCTCTCTCTCTCTCTCTCTCTCTCTCTCTCACACACACACACACACACACACACACACACACACACACAGAGCGCTACTGGAAAAACAGATGTTGAATTTTTGGCTTCCTCCTCAGCAGGAGCTAATTTTAGTTCTGGAAAAATCTCATGAATGTGTCCGGGTCTCGTTTGAACTCTTACTTCACTTCCTGGGCGCTTCTTCCTCGGGCTTTGGGAGTTGCAAGACGGACAAGGTTCTCGTACTGCACTGCATGAGAGGAAGGGCGGGAGATCTTCATCCATCTCTCCTCCTCTTCCTCTTTCCTGCAGGAAGATTGCAGAGGGAATGTCTGACATTTGAGAAAAAAAAAAACCTTTTCAAACAAGACAATGGGACGAGTGTTACAGGATGCTTGCTAGGAACAAGTGAAACTAGGATTTGGAGAGTGTTTATGCTAATCACACCCATATTTCTCTTCATGATCTTTTATAAGTGATTTCTATGCTCTCTGGTGGAGAACGGGGCTAGAAACACTCTTGCCAGCTGGACTCAGAGAACCAAATTTATTTTATCCATTATCTCATAAAAACTCTCTGGTTTCAGACACAACCTGCTCATTCAGAGGACTTCAGCCGGACTACTGGGTGGAAAAGGAAAAAATGTGAGAAAGTGAGAATTTTAATGCAGTTTTCCTCGTAATATGAATGAGGAATTTGTTGGGTTAAGAAGGAAATCAGTGTTTCTTGATAAACGCAGCTGAGAAATGAATAACCTGATTACTTTTAGAGCATATTTGATCAAATTCGGATCTATAGTGTAAAATATGACCTGTATACTTTCATGAGCCAAAGTCTTCCAAAATGAACGGCAGGAATTATGGATTGATGTCACAAGCTTGATTCTGAATGCTGACCTCAACTCATTCATTATTAATGTTCCTTCCGTTTAAGCTGAAACAGCTAAACCTGAGCTCACACAACTGACATCATATAGTAGCATTAAAAAATTAAAATACGTCTCTTATGTTTATCAAGGTTGCAATTATTTGATGAAATACAGATACATAAAAACTGTAATATTTTATAGTGCTGTGAAACGATTAATCGCGATTAATCACATCCAAAATAAGTTTACATAATGTTTGTACTGTGTATATTTATTATGCCTGTCATGATAACTTTGCAATGCAAAAAACATGGTGACATTCATTTTTAAGTAAATATAATAGGCGATATATTGTGTCACCAAAAATGAATGAGATCATGTACACATATTGTGCGATAAGACAATATATTGATTATTGGGGCACGCCTACATGTGTATACAGTATATTCAAGAAAAATGTTATGTTTAAAAATATATACTGTACGTGTGTGTAATTTTATGTCCAAATATACATAGTACACACACATTATGTAAACAAAACATTTCTAAGAACTGCACACTAAATACTCACTTGATAGTTCAACCAAAACTGAAAATTCTTCATTTACTCACCCTCGTGTTATTCCAAACCTGTATGAGTTTCTTCTTTCTGCTGAACTCAAAATCATTTATTTTGAAGAATATTGGTAACCAAACAGACAGTCCCCAATGACTTCCACAGTGGAAAAGTCAATGGGACCATCAACTTTTGTTCACCAACTACAAGATGAGTAAAGGATGTGACCATGTAAATGTATATTTTTAAGGGAAAATTAAATACAATGCAATATATGCAGGAAATTGGTTTATGCATTTAACAGTGGTGTGGCATGTTTTTATCTAAACAATGCTAGGATGAAACGGCATGTTGTTTAGATACTGTACCCTGCGGTTTAGGCATTCTTTACCTACACAATTTAATTATTTTATTAGCACCCCGTCTCAACTGTAAAGCCCCCCCATCAACTGTACAAAATCATTTCCTACATTACAAAATATCTTAACAAAAATGTTTGAACAGTACCGTACAAATACAAAAACTAAATAATTGAATAAAAAGGAAGATTTAAGACATTTGTTGATGTGCTGTTTCTCGCTACCTGAGCTGGATCTGGAGGCAGAAGTCTTTCTTAGGCTGGGCCAGAGCCTTTATTCTGGGGCTCGAAACGGCTTGCAGTGCTGAGCGGGACAGCGGCCGTATCGATTCCTGGTTTCCCCATGTCAGTATCCTGAATCCCACAACACAAGCACAACTGAGAAGTCAGCTGGATCAAGGGATGAAGCAGCTGGTTTAAGTTTTTTTCTGGATATTTGAGTAGTGCTGAAAAACATAAGCCTCAGCCATATTTGTACTCATGGTTGACAATATAGTTATACTACTGAATATAATCAAGTTAAAGTACAAGCAAAAAATAAATAAATAAAACATTACCAAGGTGTTGTGGCCCAAATTGTCTTGGACTTCTTTGGTTGAGCTAGATACGAAATCCTACAAGCAAACACGTTATCGGTTTCTTTAAAAAATTATAGAGTAATGAAAGATATACTTCTTTCTTTCTGATATACATACCTATCCAAATGGGATGACTTTAATCCAGACTCTTTCAGAAATAGAAAACAAACAGAAAATTCACATGAACCTATTTTTCAATAAAATTACACAAGACCATATTTAGGCTTGTTTTAAATGCAAACTGTACCCGAGTCCATTCTGTCCAGATACAGACCCAAAGGAATCCTGGAAAACGAAAAGCTTACTGAATGTCACAATAGAGACCGCCTGTTGCTATGGAAGCGGTTACTGTGACAACCAAAGTCACATGGTCCTGCTCGGTCATCACAGAAGAGCTGAAATCAGCCTGAACTAACAGACCATGACATCATAAACAAAACAGGAAATATGATTCCCGCAATTCTAAAGATTCCAAAAATGATGTCACTGATGCTAAAAAAGTAACATTACAGGGTTTTTGTTTCAAAAAAGAAAAAGAAAAAAGACAAACACGTTCAGTCATTTTAATTAATATTTAATGGTCTCCAATTTTCTCTCCAATTTTATTCAATCTTCACTTGATTTCTGGCATTTAAAGACAGAAGACAAATTTTAAGACAGAAACGTCAAGTAAAAAAATTTATACACAGACATTTTGATTAAAGGCTCTTCTTACTGACAAGTCAGCAAGTTACATTATAAACCAATTAAAGCATCTTATCATCTAGCAAAAACAGCACAAACACACATGCTTCCATATCAGTTCACTGATATTCAAACATCCCATAATCTACAATCACAACAGCAGCAGCGATACACTGAAAAACATGATTATCTTTGGCATCTTTTTCAAAATGCTCCATTTTCATTCTCAGTTTAAGCGATCTTGAAAATTTTAGTGTCACTAGACTCTTTTCTACTACAAACACATCGGTTTTGTTGTCATTTGGTTTGAAGACTCTTTGGTGACTTTAAAGCTCTAAATAATTGTGACCAAAGGAAACTATTTTAAGACACACAGTTGGTGGTCAATAATCTGACATCATCTCTATGATGAGGTCACGAGCGTCTTGCACACCAGCGTTGGCCTCAGACTTTCCCTTCTTCACCTGAGTACCAATCACACTGAGCCGGTGCCAATCGCCAACATTGCCCAAATCCAGCGCCTCATAAAGATCCGTGATCCCATGGGCCCCGGGGACGTCCTGCGTGAGAGAGAGAGAGGACCATGTTTCCAATAACAGAAAAACATGCACTAATTAATTAGTACAAAAAGACCAGGGGCCTGTACCATGATGGTAGTTAAACAAATTCAGAGTTACAGGATTAGTTTTGAGTTGACAAAACCAAACCACTCCAATCCAGTTTTGTTGGTATCATGATGCTGTTCATCAGCTTTCTTTTGTCAACTCAGGCTTTGATGAATGTGTGACATCAGTGGCCAACAGAAAGCAAGTTTGATTTACTTCTCGCGAGAGACCCAGCAAGATTCAAATCTAAAGGTTAACCTTTAGTTAACTAATTTTCTGTTTAGAAAACGAAGAATATTGACAAATTGAAATGTCATATGAAACATGAAAGAGGACAAATAAAAGAAATTATCTTGCTCTATTAGTGCAGTCACAAGCGAAATTAGCCAAATTTATATAGTTGAAAATATATAGCGATAGAGACTTGAACACGTAAGGTCACAAGTAGTCATTTTTAAAATAGGGTCATCTATTGATTCTACAGCTTATTTATATTACATATGATCTGTATATATTAATATTCATTTAAATAAATTATTTATAATAACTGTTAAACTAATAGTGCTTGTGTGTAATGGATTTATAATATATGAATCATATAACAATTATATAAAATCACAAAATAACTAAGTATTTCTCATTAAACCAAGACAATTTTTATTTTTTTGCACTAGTGACCTTTAATTTGGAGCAAGAGAAACCTGGGGAGGGACTTTTTGTGTCAGACATGTGTGGCTTTGCTCACATCTGATTGGTCTGATTTCAGTTTGAGAGCAGGTTAGCCATGAAGTGTAAGTTACTATGGCAACAAACACAGCTAATAGCCAAGTCACTTTCATGGCACCTAAAACCCAGGATTGGTGCAAACTAAAGTGAATCTTACCTGGCTAGCCAGCTAATCCTGCTTCATGGTACAGACCCCAGGGACAGGGGTGTGCGATATGTACGGTCTACGAAAATATGTATTTCATAAGTATGTCATTCACTTTGCAAAAACAGACCTTGATAATGCACACTTTTGCATTATGTACCCTATTAGAATGATTTCAAAAATCAAAATTGTCCACTGGCAGGATCCCAGCAAATATAACCAGGAACTATTCCTGGGCCAGTTTGATTTCATGTTGACTTTAAGGCCCGTCTGCCACACCAGTTGTGTTTGCAAGAACATTCGGTGCGTCAACAGGAAAAGCCGCACTGCCTCAGCACCTTAACCTCACGTCTGAGCGTCCAGATGGTCCTGACACGCACTCTCTCAGACGGATCGTGCAGAGAGAGGATTACCGAGCGCTCTCTCACCTGCTTGTTGGCGAGCAGCACTAGAGGCAGGCAGGGGTCGGCCGACAGGAGCTGGTGCAGGAGACGTTTAGCCAGAGGGAATCGCTCGAGGTCAGACGAGTCCACCACGAACACCAGCACACGCGCTTTACACAGATACATCCGCCAGTAATCTCGCAGCTTCTCCGTACCTCCAACTGCAGGACAGAGGAAGCAAGAAAGACACAAGTACACACTATTCACCTTTTGAATAGTGTTAATGAAAAACCTTCAATTGAATTACTTAAAACTAAAATAAACCTACTATATGACTTTGGTGTTGCAAGCACCATGTTGCTGTTTGATCTACAGTAATTATAGTATATGTGTGTGTAAATAAGCTGTATTTACTCTCTAAGAACTCGATCTGAAGCTCTTCCTTGTTGATGGAGATGGCGTTGAAGCCCTGAGTGGGGGACACGTCTTGTTCCAGGCTGCCCGTGGCAAAACAGTGCAGTAAGCTAGTCTTTCCTGCTCCATCCAGCCCCAAAACCAGCACCTGAGTACCTGCTGTCCTGGGCTGCACAACACACAGAACAAACATGTCATCACTTTACTGAAATCACAGCTTGATGGGAGAGTAAAGCTGCTTCATGTCACACTGACACACAGAACAAGATGGATTCAACTACAGAGTCCTCACAATAAACTAAAAGCAGTTCATCTGATCTACACACCATGCTCAAAAATGCAGACACTGCATGCTAATTTATTTCGAGTGAATATTTTCTATATATATTTAATATTCTATATAAAATTTTACTGTTTAGATAAATGTACAGGTATGTTATTTACAAAGTGTGCAGTTTAAGCATTTCATTTTGTGATAATGTATATAAATTAACTAATAGGATATAGATATGCATAATCTATTAAGCACCTGTTCAGCATGGAATATCATAATAATATTTATTAATGACATTTCAGAACAAGTCACTGTAAAAAGAAATTAGCTTAATTTTGCCATAACGTATTGCATTGAGGCCTCGAGTGCAACCAAAACACTGGGATAAAATAATGTCCAAGAGGATAAAACTGGATCAAAACCTGTTTTATACAGTCTATGATCATAACCCACAAACCTCTGATATTATGGGCGGTTTTAATGCAGTTTTGGTCTTGGTCGCTTCATGCACGTGCTCTCTCCTGCTCCCGTCCTCATTCAGCTCCTCTGTGACTGTTTTGTGGGGTTTTTGTGTTTTACTACTCATCAGATAGCAAACAGCGCACGCGACTCCTCCCGTGAGCGCGAGCGCGGCGCCCACCAACCCGATCTCGCGCGCACCGGGCATACTCACGCTCACTTCGTGCCTCCAAAGCAAAGCAAGCTAAATATAAACAAATGCGATACTTTTTACATGCCCCCGGACGTGATCCGACACACACGAGCCTCGAAACTGAGCCACAAGTGGATTATAAACTCCAGAGGCCGATATTTACGATGAGTGGAAATAACGCGAGCGAAAAACGGAATTACTCCTGCAGAATTATAAAAGCTCTAAATGTAATTAACGTCTTTCCGCCAAAACGGAAAAGGTGTTACCCGAGCTTCTTCGTTTCCTGGAGATCAACAACAAAAGCGGCGGTCTCGTGAGATGTGAGGTAATCACAACAGATCGCGAAAGATTTTGATCTTCATTTAAACCAGTGGGAGTTGAAGCTCTAGCAAATCTCCTGAGATAAACTAACGTGCCGCCGAGAGCCAGTCTTTTTAAATTAAAGGCACACACTCGTCGGTGACATGTTTGATTGAAGCAACTCACGACAGGTCCAGCAGAGGGCGCTCGCCTCGGACACACACAGCGCCTCCTGCTAGAGAAACATATCATCTCCTGTGAGAGAAAGTCAACATACTAAAAGTATACCTAACTTTGTCTTTTTTCTGTATGAAAAAGGACTACAATGACGGTAATACTGACTAAAATTTTTTTTCCCGCAGACGTAGCATTTTATCTTCAGCTTGAACAATTCAAACGTCCATAACTTTACATTATAAATGGCAAATACATAGAATTTGTACATTTGTAAATCAGCATTTGTGACCCTGGACCACAAAACCAGTCATAAGGGTCCATTTGAAACTGAGATTAAAACATCATCTAAAAGTTTCCACTGATGTATGGTTTATTAGGATCGGACAATATTTGACTGAGATACAACTATTTGAAAATCTGGAATCTGAGAGTGCAAAAAAATCTGAATATTGAGAAAATCACCGTTACATTTTTCCAAATGTCCTTAGCAATGCATATTACTAATCAAGAATTAAGTTTTGATATATTTACTGTAGGAAATTTAAACAATATCTTCATGGAACATTATCTTAATATCCTACTATTTTTTGCCATAAAAGTATTATTTATAATTTTGACCCATACAATGTATTGTTGGCTCTTGCTATAATATACCTGTGCTACTTATAACTTATGACTTATCACATACAGGTGCATCTCAATAAATTAGAATGTTGTGGAAAAGTACATTTATTTCAGTAATCCAACTCAAATTGTGAAACTTTTGTATTAAATAAATTCAATGCACACAGACTGAAGTAGATTAAGCCTTTTGTTCTTGTGATGATTTTGGCTCACATTTAACAAAAACCCACCAATTCATTATCTCCACAAATTAGAATACTTCATAAGATCAATTTTAAAAAAAAAACATTTTTAGTGAATTGTAGGCCTTCTGGAAAGTATGTTCATTTAACATGCACTCAATACTTGGTAGGGGCTCATTTTGCTCTAATTACTGCCTCAATTCAGCGTGGCATGGTGGTGATCAGTTTGTGGCACTGCTGAGGTGGTGTGGAAGCCCAGGTTTCTTTGACAGTGGCCTTCAGCTCATCTGCATTGTATTGTTTCTCATTTTCCTCTTGACAATACTCCATAGATTATCTCTGGGGTTCATGTCTGGTGAGTTTGCTGGCCAGTCAAGCACACCAACACCATGGTCATTTAACCAACTTTTGGTGCTTTTGGCAGTATGGGTAGGTGCCAAATTCTGCTGGAAAATGAAATCAGCATCTTCAAAAAGCTGGTCAGCAGAAGGAAGCATGAAGTGCTCCAAGATTTCTTGGTAAACGTGTGCAGTGACTTTAGTTTTCAAAAAACACAATGGACCAACACCAGCAGATGACATTGAACCACTGGCAACAGTCGAGTTCTTCTCCTTAGCCCAGGTAAGATGCCTCTGACATTGTCTGTGGTTCAGGAGTGTCTTAACAGAAGGAATACAACAACTGTAGCCAAATTACTTGACACATCTGTGTGTGGTGGCTCTTGATGCCTTGAGTTCACTCAAATTCTTGAAACGATTTTGCTTGACAATCCTCATAAAGCTGCGGTTCTCTCGGTTGGTTGTGCATCTTTTTCTTCCACACTTTTTCCTTCCACTCAACTTTCTGTTAACATGCTTGGATACAGCACTCCGTGAACAGCCAGCTTATTGGCAATGAATATTTGTGGCTTACCCTCCTTGCAGTCTTCCCCATGATTGTGTAGCTTAGTGAGCCTAACTGAAGACCATTTTGAAGGCTCGGAAACGTTTGCAGGTGTTTTGAGTTGATTAGCTGATTGGCATGTCACCATATTCTAATTTGTTGAGATTGTGAATTGGTGGGTTTTTGTTAAATGTGAGCCAAAATCATCACAATTTAAAGAACCAAAGACTTAAACTACTTCAGTCTGTGTGCATTGAATTTAATACAGTAGTTTCACAATTTTATTGAATTACTGACATGAACTTTTCCACATTTTAATTTACTGAGATGCACCTCTATCATTATTATTATTTGATTTCCTTATATTAGTGTTATATTCCATTTCTACTGTTATGTATGTTGCACTTTGTCTGTACTTTCTTCTGCACTGGGAGCTCCTGTCGTAAGTCAGATTTCCTTGTGCGTGTCAACATACTTGGTAATAAAGATCTTTCTGAGATCTAAAATAAAAAATCCCATCAAGATTTAAGCTGTACAGTGCATTTTTACTAAAATGTTCAAAGCGTTAAAAAAAAAAATCCACCAGGATTTAAAATTACAAAGACAGATAAAGCAAGTAGAACTGTGGTTTCTAAATCTACTGTTTTAACAATTGTATTATATTACGTTTACTGAAATACTTTTAAAATGAAAATTAGGCTTTATCTAATTAAACATGCACACATTTACATTGAGTTCATTGCTTTTTCCAGGAATCTCTTTATTAAGACATAACACTGGAGATCTGTTTCTGAGGAGAGTTTGTTCAAAATTATAATCAGAGTTGAGCACTGGATTTAAAATAAATAATAAAAATAAATATCTCAGCTTTGCATAAAAAGCCACTTGCTTTATTAAGCATTCATGAATCAAGCAGTGACAAAAGGCAAACAGAGAAATCATCCAGGTCCAGAACATATGGGGGGTGGGGGCAAAAAAAGCTAATATAAAAAAAAAAAAAAAAAGCAAAGGACAAATGCCCCAGACTCTTTAACATAGATAGTAATGCATGTGGATTGGATGGTAAAAAAAAAAAAGAATGCACTGACACCGGATTCCCAATTCATCCAAACGACACCATTGCTCACAAATTGACGTTCAAAAATCACATTCATTTTAATCATCCTTCAGAATTTAATGACTAAAACTTTTGCATTTCATCCTCCAGGCCACTGGAGCAGGTGGCATCTTTATTATTACAAATGTTTCTCAGAGTTTCAAAACAAAGCTAACCAAATATTAGATGAAATCGTTTCGCCTCTCTCTATCGATCTACCATCCTCCCTTCCCTCCTTTCTTCTTCTTCTGCGGAGCCTTCTTGCGAGTGGCTCCGGCCGCAGCAGGTTTCTGTTGTCGCGGGGGAAGCGCGGTGCTCGTGGCGGTGCCTGTTCCTGAGCCGGGACGAGGGGAGGTGGGCGGACTGCTGGCGCTTTTACTGGCGTCACTGAAAAACACACACCAAACATATTTCTAATGTTGCTTCCAGTTCATTTGTAAAAAAAAAAAATTGTGATTAATTATAGGGCTAATTATATAATATATATATATATATATATATATATATATATATATATTTTTTTTTACACTGCAGGTTAAAATACTAATATTTGTTTTAAATTCTTCACTTTAAAATGTTCAAGTCCTTGTTTGTGCAAAAATACTGGTGGAATGCTGTTAACGTCTATCCAGTCATGTTGGAAATTGTGCAAATCTTTAAGTAAAGTTAATCAAATGCACAATGTGCAAAATGCAACCCTTGTTTGGAAAACCCTGATTGTTATTTGTGATTATTATTGTCACAAACATCAGCAAATTTACTGTACTGATGTGTTAAAACTAAAAAATAAAGCAGGTGTATTGCATTGGTGCTGTGTGCATTCAGCAGGTTCACAGTTCATCATTTGTGTTACTTGAGATAAAGAGTAACACTATTTTGCAATGTTCTTGTTACACCTTACATGTTCTTTCTTTATTAATAACAGTAAATTATGTATAATTACATGCAACTTACCCTAAACCAAACCCTAGAGTAAATACATGATAATTAATATTATTCAGTATTTAAATGTAAAATGACCCTTATTTCACCTACTGGCTAAGTCAACATCTCATTTAAATGTAGTTGATGTACCAATGTACGAAAATAAAACATAAAAATTGCTGATAACTTTACAGATGTAAAAAAATAAATAAAAATACAACAACAAAAAAACATACTAAAACCACAATTAAAAAATGTAAAATAAAAAAAAAGAAAAAAAAAAAAAAAAAAAAAGACAAACTTCTACTGAAATTGAAATAAAAAATTTTTTTTTATTTAAAATATTAATGAAAACAATAAGATGATACTAAAACAACCCTGGCATGCAGTAGTATATGCTGCATTAAAAGCAGTATGCACACTTACAGCTCAGCACACGCTCCAGATGTTGCCCCCTGTGTGCCGCGGCCGACCTGCTCCTTCTTCTTGCCCTTCTTCTTGCCACGGTAGTACGACCGCTCTCGCATCGGCAGCCAGCGCTCTGGGTCAGGGGTCGATTTGGGGTCGTAGTTCTTGGGCAGTTTACCTGAGCACAAAAATATATTAACAACTTTGTATTCTTTGCCAGTGCTAATAAAATAATAGAAGAACAGCAGTAGACATACCTTTCTTCTTTTTCTTCTTCTTTTTAACATCCCCTGGACTGAAATAAAAAGAACAATGTGTTAAAGGAACAAGAGAGCAAAATAACTGTAAATACAGGCCAGAAATGTCAAGTGTTTTCATGTAGACCAGACATTTTTGTCAGCCAATCCCCTTAGACATAATATATGCACTTAAAGCCCCCTTGAGATTTGAATGTAATATTTTAATAATTAAATTCATTTAATTTAATTATTAAAGCGTACAAACAAGTGTTTTATTTTGATTTTATTCATTAGAATTGTTTAAATATATAGTGCATTTTATTTTTTATCTATTTAATCTTTCAAGATTTTTAGATTTTAACTAATTTTACAAATTAATATAGAAATATACTAATTACAAAAAAATAAATATTAATAATTATAGGCCTAATAATATATATTTTTTTACACTGCAGGTTAAAATACTAATATTTATGTTTTAAATTCTTCACTTTAAAACGTTCAGATCCTTTTTTATTCAGGAATACTGGTTAAACGCTGTTAACTTCTATCTAGACTGGTTGGAAATTCTCTAAACTTAATCTAACACACATTGAAATCCCTGATTGCATATTTGTGATTATTATGGACACAAACAGCACCAGGTTTACTGCACTGATGTGTTCAGATGGACAGGATTCTGTCTGAAATGTAAATTAGTTTCAAAATGAAGGTGTGCGTTACCCCTGTTCTTTAGGCTGGCTTTCGCCCACGACTTTGGCAGCTTTCTTCCTGATATACGTGGCTCCGTGCGAGTTCTCCAGTTCATCAACGTCCACATTGAAGGACATGGTGTCCGGGGAAGGCAGATGCTTACTCAGACTGAATAAAACCAAGCGCTCAGGAAAACACAAGAATATATAGTGCAATAACATACAGCATTTGAGTCCTTCTGAAAAGCAAAGTAAATGTACAGTCAAGTAGAAGAAAACCTTACAGCTGAGATCTGAGTGGTGTTACTGTACAAAACCGCCCTGTTTGAGGATACGCTTTGGCCTTGTCTTGATCCACGAGTGAGTATGCAGAGATGAGCTGGGCCAGAGTGTGGACGTCATTCGTGTTTTGTTTCCACAGCTGCTCCAGATCACTGGTGGCCTCTTTCTTACGGCCGTGTTTCAGCTTGTAGTTGGCAGCCTCCCGCACCAGAGAGAGGTGGATCGCAGACCCCGGCTGAGAGCAGGTAGAGGAAAATATAATTCTGCAGATCTGAGCTAATAAAGTGTGGCTGAAGCTCCATGGCTCTGGTTTACCTGCTCTGACTGATAGTACTGGATCGCTTGAGTGAAGACGTCAATCGCACTGTCAATGTCCTCTTCATGCGTGTACATCGTGACCAGGGCAGAAAGCTACTCAAAAACACAGGAAAACAGGATTACATTTAAAAATATACAGAGCCAAAAGAACTGCTAAAACATCAATAACACACACACAAAAAAAATAATATTCACAAATAAATATAGTAAAGAATGCATTTAATTATGTCCTTAAACACTCATATGTTGACTTCACTACATAGTTTATTTTAACTAAAACTATTATAACTATTTTTTTAAATAATTGTATTAATAATTATAACCATCTATCTATATCTATCATTTTTATGCATTTAAACTATTTTTACTAGTTTTTAATTTACTAGTTAGAAAAAGTCAAACCAAAAAATATTCAGATGGCAGATTTGTTTATTTTTATTTTTAATGTTATTTATTTTTTACTAGTGGTTGCAGGACAAGTTGAGGATTGCACAATAAAGATGCAAAATTATTCATACAGTGGACTACCAGTAAAACTGCTAAAAATTATTCAGACACTTTGACCAGACCATGTTTCACTTAAATGTTTTTTCTTTAATTGCTAATGTGACCTTTTTCACCACAGACTGAGCATTGCTTGGTAATCGGTTGAGCTAAATTTATATTATATAATTGTGTACTTAAACTTAACAGCTGACAGATATTCAACTGAATTCACCACATACCTTTCGATCAAAGTTATCTGACATTATCAAGATGAATTTGTTCTGACATAGTTCTTGTCATATTTTATTACCATTTTCTAAACAATATTGAATAAATTGTGATAAAATGTTGAAGGTGTTGGTTTGACTGTACGTAGGAGTTCTATAAATAAAAGTTTACATTTTTCGATTTTTATATTTTTTATTTTTTATGGTTACATTTTCTGAATTTATAATTTGCTAAAATTTATAGTCATATATAAAATGTTTATACATAATCTGGTGCACACAATTATTTATAACTTTTTAATAATAATTATATACACATGTATACACACACACACACACACACACACACACATACATAAGAATAAAATACAGTTTCAGCAAATATAATGCATCACCTTTAACAAATTCTAATTCTTGTGTAACTGTGTTAACTACAGATCTATTTAGATTCATCACAAACATCTTAACTCACTAACAGCCTTCGTAAGTCCATTCAAAAATAAGCAAAAGGAAATGAAATCTCACCATTCCTGGTTTATACTTCATCTCGTCTATTGACTTCAGGATGTCACAGGCTTTGGTCACATGACCTGTTAGATTGTTTACATCGATTAGATTTCAAATATCCTTGTAGGTTCAGTCTGCTCTGTGTGTGTTTGGTTTGTATCCATACCTTGCGTCACATACAGCTGTGCCATGGTGAGTTTGATTCCAGAAGCGCTTTCAGGGTGTTGATCTGAGAACCGCTGTAGGAGAGACGGAAACGATTACAGAAAACCACTGATAGCAGAAATGAAAGAGTCAGTAGGGCAAAGTACCTGTAAGAGCTCTATGGCTTTGTTATGCTGTTTTTCTCGGCATAGCTGTGCCACCTTGATCAGAACCGGTCTTGGGTGCCCTGGATTCTGGGTCTGCAAGCTTGCCAACATCTTATTGCACTGATCGGCCTAAGGGGCAACAGTCGAGAAGTCAGAGGTCACATCCATCAGAAACAATCATGGAGAAAGCATATATTGTATGAAACAAACCTGGTTAGTGTACATGGCCAACAGGGCTTTGTTGATCTCAATGGCCTGCAGCTGTTTTTTGGCCAGTTTGTGCTCAACCCCTTCAGCACTGGTCAGTTTCACCTTCTTCTTAGAGTCAAACACGTTTTGGTCCTGGAAGAACACAGATAAAAACAGCGCTTACAAACAAGCTGAGGGTCTAATTTAACATTCAGCTGACAAGATCTGCCCTTCAGGCATGTGAAGGAGGATATGAGAGAGTTTTTGTTTTATATTATTTACCTTGTTAATGGTGATGATGTTATTGGCAGTCACAGCCAGCAGACCAACATCAGACGGCCTGGACGCAAAGACAAACACAAAAACTCACTGTGAGTCTAATGTGGCAACCTTAACATATCAATCTAAAGAAATGTTCTTAAATCCAATGTGATTCAAAGCAGCAAGATAAATAAATGATTAGAATAGAATAAAATGATAGTGATACAAATAAAAACTAGAATTACAAGATACTACTTAAAAGACAGACTAAATACATTTTTTTTAAAAGTATATAAATATTTTCTGCACTTTTTTCCCCATTTTATCACCTGAGCATGCATTTGTTTGCTGTATTATTAAATAAATAGTTTAATCAATTTTTTTTTAAGATCATTCAAGATGTAGATGAGTTGGTTTCTTCATAGCAACACATTTTTTAGAAATTTCATCACTTGCTCATTAATGGATCCTCTGCAGTGGATGGGTGCAGTCAGTATGAGAGTCCAAACAGCTGATAAAAACATCAAGATAAACCACATAACTCCAGTCTATCAGTTTATGTCTTGTGAAGAGAAAAGCTGTGTGTTTCTAAGAAACAAATTCATCATTAAGAAGCATCTAACTTCAAACTTATTTCTAAAAGTCCAAAGAATGGCAAAATATTTTGCTTGATCTGTACATAATCCACTCCTGACTTTTTCCCTGCAGAAATTAATATGGATAGAAATCTCTTTTAGTTGGAGGTAATGATCTGAAGTGAAAAACCCCTTAATGATGGATTTGTTTCTCACAAACATCTAAATTAATTGATGGACTGAAGTCATGTGGATTATCATGATGTTTTTATCAGCTGTTTGGGCTCTCGTTCTGACGGCACCCATTCACTGCAGAAGATCCATTGATGAGCAAGTGATGCAATGCTACATTTCTCCAGATCTTGAGACTCTTGGCGAGTACATTTCCATTAGGACCCCTGTTGAGTATTTTAAATGTGCAGTCTGTAACACACACTTGAGTTTAATGACTTGATTGTAGAGTTGAAGGGCGTCTTCGGTTCTGCCCTGTAGCTGCATCACATAAGCCATCTGAGAGTGAATGATGGCCAGTTCAGCTTCAACATCCTCCTCCGTCACATCCTAAATGATTCACAATGAATGGCAACAAGTTAATCAAATAATAGCTCAGCATTATTTGAGGTATTGATTGAAATCCCTATTAAGGTGGTGCATGTAGTGCTATAAGTTAGCAAAACCCAATAATGAAAGCATGTAAGTGTTGCAAGCACATCAGATCACAAATATAGATGAATTACTCACAGAATCCTCAGCCAAAGACTTCCTGCACAACTCTGGAAAAACAAAGAGAACAAATAAATAAATCACAAACTGATTGACTCATTCATGTTTTTCTCAGCCAACTCACGTTATTCTTAAGCGTTGCCGAGACGCAAAGTGAAACCGTGTAGGTGTCTCGCAGAGCTAATTTTATAAAAGCTGGCACAGCATTAGTGATCTGTGACTAGTGTGATAGAACCTCAGTATTACATACAGTTGCAGGAGAGATTTAATGCTAACTTTCATTCATTAACAGAAACAAAACAAGGAAGCACTTGACCACCTACAGATTTAATGAGTCAAACCAAAAACTGAAAATGCCTATTTGAGGTTTTTCTGACAGTAAATAATCTGCCTGGTTTGGATTGCACAACATGACTTCCCAGCAGTTCAGCACACTCCCACAGGATGTGAGAAGCAGTTAATTTAAAACACTTCATAAGAAGACCCCATCCCTGGATGTTATAGAGAGATGGTCTTCATCAAGAAGGCATTTTGCCATTGCATATTTAACCACAATTATTTTATAATATTGTGAAATATTATAACTATTTGAAATACCGGTTTTCTGCATCATCATTACTCTAGTCTTCAGTGTCCCATCACACTTCATATCATTCTAATATACTAATTTAAAGAGCCCTGCATGTTTTCTTTCCAAAGAAAAAACCCATACTTACATATCAATTCTTTATATGAGTAATGATGCATATGATCTGTGTTGAGTATTAGCTTTCTCCAATGATACAAACCCATAGTTTGCAATCTCTGCTATAACTCCACAATAAAGGAATGACCTCTGACCTTCAGCCTTCTGCAGTTTCTGCATGGCCTGGCTGAGCTGCCCTTGACCAATCAGGCAGCAGGCAGCATTGTAGCACAGCTCATATGAGCTCTCCGGTAAACCCAGATCCTCCTGAATACAAACAAAACATGAAAGAAAGGTAAGACAACCACAAAGCAAAACAACACATTTCCACAGATGATGTGCATTTCTCACCGCAGACGTGTTCTCCCAGGTGCTCTGTGCCGCTAACACAGCCGACAGATTCGTCTTCCTCTCCTCTTCATAATCGTCCTGAGTGTTTCTGATCATGTCTTTATAAACGGCCAGACACTCGTCATACCGCTCCAGTCTGTACAACTACACACACAACTGCATCAGCTCGTGCATTCGGACATGAAAAGCAAACCTCTGGAACACTCATAAACAGCAAACGCTGACACAAACTACACAACTCTCACCACTTGGCCGTAGAGCTCCTTGATTTTGTCTGTTTGCTCTGGGATCCCCTGGATAGTTTTCAAAGCATGGTCCACCCTGTTCAGACGGTATTCACAGTAGGCCTTCTCGAACCCGATCATGTCACTAGAGACACAAAATACAATGAATAAACTTTTATTACATTGAAAAAGGATGCAGAAAAGGACAGAAACCTCCACCAAATTCAGCAACTCCTAGAAGCATGCTAATGTATATGGTACTGTATACACTGTACTGTATTCTGAACAAACCTGATTTCAACACATATGAACCAGCCAAATGTCTTTTGTGTTTATTAGAATAAAATAATGTGCAATTAATACATTTTTGTTTTCAATGTAACTTTTTTTTACCTTTAGACAAAACATTACACTAGGGCTGCCCTCGAATAAGGATTTTTCCGGTTGACTAGTAGTCGTTCATTTTAAGCATTTGTCAATTTATCGGACGTTTATTAATAAAGCATTTAAATCATTATAATGAGCCTTTAATTGCCTCCATACTAACGACTATCTTTATCCAAAAAAAGTGTTTTTGTTGTGCATCATATGATACTTTACACTATTAATGCTCATACAGCATGACATGGTGAGAATATGTAGGATAGTTCATAATAAAATAATTTTATTTAGAGGCCCAATTTGAGTCAACATATGCAATTTGGTAAATATTCTCATGTTTATATGGGCAAAACATAAGATGAAATTCTGACTGTAACATAAATAAATTAGATCTTTACAACAGTATACAAGATACATAAAATAAATATCAGTCATCTCTAATAATATAATAATAAAATATAAGATTATATTTAAATGCTTAGTTTGATGATCAAAACATACAGTGCAATGCAATAAAATGATGATTGAGAGATGAACAAATAAACATTCCTCAAAAGCCTGATGATCATATGTAATCAAAAATTATTTACGGACAATCAAGTAAACCCAAGTTGCTTGCAGTAACAATAAATATTACTAACAATATGAAAGTTATTCTTACATTCACTTTATGCAAATCAGTAAATATTTCACAGCAAAAAGACAAGCAGCACATGCTTAAAAGGCTTTTTTTAACAGTAACGATCAATTTGATAACAGAAGGCATCTTAATTGGCTTAATTTTTCAGCAAAGATAATGTCGATCATTTAGGGGCCTCAGAAATGTATACAGAAAGCACTGATTAGTATGTGAGGTGATTAAGATTATTGCACACAGAACTAAAGAATGAAGATAACAGTATGTTAAAAGGTGCCTGGGTAGAAAGCCATTTCTAGTGACTTGTTTTTCTAAAGGGTCCCTCTCTACGTGTTTTAGACCATCTCACCTAGTCAGGGATTTAGTGTGAGTGTTCATGACATTCAGGGCTTCTTTAAAACCTCCATTCTGGATCAGACAGACAATTTTACATCGCAGGGCGGTCACATCATCCTTATTTTCATGAAGAACTGCAAACAGGGAGAAAGAAAGAAATAGATACATCAATTGTGAAACCTCAAATAACGATTTTTACATTGATATACATACAATTATCATTGCAAAAAAAAAACAATATATACACAATAAAATAATAGTATAAAGTATATATTTAAAAACTAGTACTTGTACATCTTTAAAGTTAAATATAAAATTAAGACATTTGAAAGCATGTTTACATTTAATCCAACCCCTTAGGACACGTAATCACTAAGAACAGACCCTTCAAACCTCCTGAAAGTCTTGAAGACTGTCATCATACTCTTTAAGAGCTTCTCAATAGTTGTATTATTGAAATAAACATCTCAGTTGACTCAATAAAATATTACATTTGTGTAGAAAACAGACATTAGCTAACGTTACTGCACTGCAGGTTAGACACACGCTACGGGAGACATGGAGCTAAACAGAGTTTTTATCTACAGTAAAAGACATCTGTACAAAGATATGATTAAGATGTTTTCATTTTACTTTTGTTGACAGCTTTCAGGGCTCTAACAAAGTCGCCGTTCTGTCCGCAGCGGTTAATCTCGGTCCAGAGAGCAGAAACGGGGCCCGATCCGCTCGCCATCTTTAGCCATATGAGCGGAACCATGGACCGGGGCAGAATAAAGGTCCCACAGTACTTCAAATACACAATAAAAGTCCGCGATTTAAAGCGTAAACACAGGACAGAATAAAAGCTAAATTTGAAAGAAATGTCTCTTAATACATCAAACTTTAACATTATTTTTTACTTTTTTCTTTTTCTTTTCTTTTTTTTATATATTTTTTTCCACATCATTATCCTTGCTGTGTTTAATTACCAAACGTGATTTAAAAGGATGTGAACATACCTGTTTTTCTACAGTCTATGGAACATACGAGAGAAACATTTGAGGATATTTTAGGGAAAATTTAATTATAGTGAAAAGGTAATAATTCGTATTTTATAACTATTACAAACGTTTTAGTTTAAAGTAAAAGTTTAAGATAATGGAATTATTATGCACCATAATAAACATTTGAGTACTATACTACCTGGCACTTAGTAAACAAAAACTTAGAGGTAGTTTTCTTTTTTTTTTTTTTTTTTTCAATGATTCGAATCATCTTATTGGCCCCTTTTCAGCCTGTAGAGTGTTTCTTTTCTTTTTCTTTTTTTTTACACACATCCTGATAAACACCGAAAAAGGTAGGCTAAACAACTTCTATTCTTGTCTATGTGAACGGAACCCTACCTGAGGACATAAGTAGTAACTTTTTATATGCTTCGGTCATAAATAAAGTCTTAACGGATACAGAATAAATTGAGCACAGCTGAGGCTCATTTAAGTTTCAGCATGGGATGTGAATCATAGCTTCCTCATATTGTTTGCTCACTAGGAACTAATGCTGGTCCAGGAAGAAAGACTTTTTACTAAAGCAGAGGCGTATATTACAGGTCAAGGGCATGTCACTGAGGGGATGCTAAAATGAAACCCCAAAAAAAATAAAAATAAGAAGAAACACATAAACTGATAAAATATAATAGAAACAACTGATAAATCCAATAAATACATTAAACTGCATTATAGTAACTAATGAAATTTAAAAAGCATGCTTAATGCATGTAAAAGCCACTTTTCAGTCTATAGATTCCCCCACTGAATGTGACTAGAATTACTGTAAGCTTATGGTTAAAAAACAGAGATGTATTTCTAGTGATCTTTCATCATATCTGCAAAAGATCAGCGACCCGATATGAGAAACTGACTTGTCAGATTCTAACGCTGTATTTTTGTGGTCAGGTAAGTAGGTCACCATGTAATCATCAAACATTTTAGATCTCTTTGCTTAGAGATATCAGTTAATTCTACATTTCTGCTGCAGCTCTACATTGGTTTTCCATTAAGCCTTTTCTAGAAAGCCATCATTTGGCACCAGTTCTTGATATACTGACAATTGATTTATTTCATTTATTGATTTCTTTTGGTGCTCCATGAACTTATTTATTGCGTTAACTGCATTGAATCCATTATATTCTTTCTTATATCATTTAAAACAGTTCTCCCTAAAATGCTCATATATATATATATATATAGAAATTGTTGGCATACCTCTTGTTTTAACAATTTGCACCACAAGAGGGCAATTAAAATCAGTTCACATTTTGACTTGGAAGTTTGTCATGAGAGCACAACTGTCACAAGACTTCAGTAAAGCAAGATGATGAACTCACTTTACTAAAATGTCAGAAAGTAATACACGCAATAGAATAAGTTCCCCTTCTAAATTAAAGAGCCAATCGCCAATTGGTAAAATCGTGGCTTCACTACAGCAGCAGTTGTTAGAAGCTGTGGTTGCCATGAAAATATAAGCCTGAAATACAGCCTAAGCTTTTTAAGGTTATTTGAGAAAAATGAACAAAACGGGGCAGTTGATGTCAGCCAATTTGTTGCCGATTTGAAATATATTATTTAAACATGAATATGGCAAGCAGTTTTTAAGATTTCCCTTTTAAAATAGTCGAAGGCATTGAAAAATATGGCCACCAATTGAACAGACTTTTCTTTAAATGGACTCTGACTTCATTCATTTACAACTAGAGTCTTGAAATTAGTTGTTTTACTGAAGGACATTATTTTCTCTAATGGGAGTGTTAATGGATAATGGATCATTTAAAACACACAGTGTGCCATACAGGTATGTCAAATTCTTCTAAATTCTTAATTTTATTAATACTGTGCTTGTATGCATTTTAAATAAATGTCCAATACCTTACATTATACAGCTCTCTAGTGTATATTCTACACCCATAATAAATCCATAAATCTAAGACTAAAAACAGATCATCATGAAATGTATAATCAAAGGTTAGATTTCAGTTTGTCATCGCTGGCAGTTCTGCTTATTACACAGGTGTTCAGATGATTCAGTCAAAGCAGTAAATCATCAGTCTGGGCCCTTTTCCAGAGTCTTGACCATGACATGTTTTTCTGTCTTCCGGCGTTAGTGCTCATGTCGACTTGTTAAAAAAGAAAATACCAAGAAACTGTTTCAACTTCAAACCATAACGATGTTTAACTGGCTTGGATTTGAAAGAAAAAGTCTTGTTGGTTTGACCTCCACTAATTGTGCTGTTGGCCATTAAAGCTGAAATGTCTGAAACATCTCATCATCTAACTCGTCAGTGACAGCTGAATAACTGGAATAAGTACTCCTACATAATATTTATACATTTAGATTAAAGATAATATCTGCAACCTATCCAACAAAGTTGCTTCTGTACCACTGAGTAAGCCATGAACCATTATGTCAAACCAACACCTACACTGCACTTTGCATGTATGCCATTACACACAAATCCCTGAGCATCTAGACTCAGCAAATTAGCTAAATAATTAAGGATAAAAAAAACCTGAGACCAGATTCAGGATTCTGTCTGTATGGAAACAGAGGTTAGAGGAATGATATCAGTGACGTCACTTTCTGATAGAGGTATTTCCAGGCATCAATATTAGTGTGTGGGCTTTGAAGTAGGATGTCTTTCTCTTTTGCTCACCATAGGACTCCACCGTCGAGAAAAAAAAAAAAACACCACAGATGTTTCCACTGAGCTGATAAAAATTAAATAATACTGGGATTCACTGCTCATTTGTGCATTAAAATAAACACTGAAAATGAACTCTACAATGGGCTAAAAGTGAGGCCTTCTGCATCTGTTGCTTGCCCCGTTTCCGACAGTGAAAGTAATGTATTTTTGAAAAAACAAAACATAATTTCATAAAATGAAGCAATGTGCATAAATAAATAATAATAAAAAACAGAATAAAATAGATAACACCTAGATTAGACATCAAAACTATGACACAAATGAGTAAAGAATTTTAAAATTACCAATTTTTTTTTAAATAAATCAGCATCATTTCAGATTTGAGCTTTTTTTAGCCATCACTGACTGGAGGAATGTCAAATAAATAAAACAGATATGGCCTAATATAAATAAATAAATAAATAAAATCTGAGTGTGTTTTGGCAACCGATTTACCTGTAATACCCTCTGAAGTAAGGAAAAAGTAAATCTAAGTATGTGGCTCAGGCAAAGTTTGCATCTCCTCGTTTGATGTCAACATAGCATTTTTTTTTCTTTTTGGTTAATGAAGGTCTTCTATTTTTAGAGCATGAAAAACAGGCCTATAGCTTTCCTGTTGCACACACACACACACACACAAAGTATTGAGTCATATACATCTCTGGAAAACTCTGTTTTCATGAGTAACTGTTTAAAAACCCCTTTGTAGTCCCTAAACGATCAACCGGTTTTAATGCTACTTCCTGGTGACCTTCACAGTCCATCGCTTTCACTTTTAGTCACCGGTCGTGGTACTGGGGTGTCTCTAATGGAAAAAAAGATTTTTGTGGTTGAGCTTTTACAAGAAAATTATTGTGTATAAGAAACATCTTCCAGCAGTTTCCAGTAGTATTTAACTTGTGAAAAAGATAAATCAATTTTTCTAAAATGAGTTTTTATTTCATTTTCAACTGAGTTCACCAGTTCCTCTAACATTTCACTTACTGTATAACATTGTGCAAGAAAAATAGGATGCAAATAAAATTCTATCTATCTATCTATCTATCTATCTATCTATCTATCTATCTAATACTGTCAAGTGTGTGTGTGTGTGTGTGTGTGTGTCTGATTGTGCGTCAGAGTCAGTTGTGTTGTGACTTGTTAGTGAATAGTCCAGGGTAAGTGCTTGGGCGTGTGTGCATATGAATTAGCATGTGCTTATGTTTGTTTGAAGATAAAAATGTTAAAATATAGCGTTTTACTGACCCGTTATATAAACGGAGGATCAATGCAAGTTTGTTTTCATTGTATAGTTCAGCTATATTAGGCGTGCTAGCATGACTAGCGTCTTAATCAAAGCCTTTTTACTTAAATTCCTTTTTATTTCGCACTAACTTGTCACATGCCATTACTGTGTTTAACTTTATATTACTTAATGAGTTTTATGCGAGTTTGGTAATTAATACATGCGATTTAAACGTCGTTAGAACAGGAGAGTCACGCGCTCTTCTTTTATGTTTAATTATCAGCGTTCTAAAAACGCGGCAGCGTCAATACATTCTTAAAACCATCAGGAATTACAGCCGCATCATTTACACGATATGTGATGTGAATTTTCCTGTAAACACTGCCTGTATACGTTTATTTTTTTTCTAATAATTGCTATCTAACTTAATTGTGTTATATTTCTGTTTCTAAAGCTGTTAGATGATGATGAGGGGTTCATCCTCGAGAGGGTCCAGCATGGCCCACAACCACTGGACAAACATTTCATCCCGTCCACCTTTCTCAGACTTAAGTGACATCAACAACAACAAATGTCTTCCTGGACAACCATTGAGCTCCTCCACCAAAATCAGTTAAGCGTTAAGGCTTTATGTTTTGTTTTAGTCTAACTTTTTTAATTTCCACAGATTGACAGTTGCTTTTTAGGACTAAATTTCTGAAAAAGGCCAATTGAGTGTTAAAAATTACACATTGAATGTGTTTTGAAGTCAACATGAAATGACATTTGCATCTTATTTTACTTGCATAAAATGTTTTATTTCTGTAAGAGTGAAGTGTTAGAGGAATTAGTGGCCTCAGACGAAAATGAAAGTAATTTAGGACAAGACATGTTTTTATTTGGAAAACTGCACAACAATGAATCAAGCACAATTGTACCAGTAACATGCATTTGTTATTTAGACTTATTTGACAGTCAGTTATGGATTAAATTATGTTATATTAATAATGTCCATTGCCGCTTTTGTCTCCTTTGCAGATTCCAAACCGAAAACCCTTCCCCGTGAACATATTGACCGATATAAGCGAGGAGATACGCACCCAGTGTCTGCGTTGTACCAGCTTTCTCAGGTTCTGCAGTTTCAACTGGATATGAAAGAGACCGTTACCACCGGTAAGTGATATCCCTCCTGATTTTATGTAATGCATTGTCCAGTTCATTCATGCATTCAAGTTTTGTTTCCTTTGTGTCTGAGCAGTAGGAGTTACCGGGTTTTACTTTGCATTCTGTGCTGTGATTGATGGAGTCCATTATAAGACGGGAATGGGCATCACAAAGAAAGAAGCCAGGGCCAAAGCAGCTGAACTGGCCCTTGAAGAGCTCATTGCAAGTCTAGAAAATGATGGGATTCCTTCAGATGTTTCTGGTAATGATCAAATGATTATTTTAGGCCTCTTACTACCAGATAGAAAATAGAAATTCATATTATTCTGATAGAACTGATCAAATTTGAGCAAAGAAAATATTTTTTCAAATTCAGAAGTGCACAGTATATTATTCATAAAAAAATCATAATTGAATGAATGAATGTGTAAGAGGCCTCTTCTGCTCTTCAAAAACATTTAAAAATAAAATAATATATTATTTATGTAAAAATCTACCGTATATATTTTTATATATATGTTATTTGTTTTGAACATAATTTTGACCATTATCAATTGCCAATGATGAGATATTTATATTGTTTTTAATAAAACAAAAGGGGAAACACCTGACTTCAGCGATGTGGTTTAACCCTGGATTGCTACTGTATTGAATATTCATTATTGGTCTGTTTTGTAAGCTTTCTTTCCATAGAATCAATGCAAGCAGTTAGTCAGCCGTTCCATTTTTAGCGTAAATATGCAAACTTCGAAATGAAATGTGAAAGTTTCCCCAGATGAAAGAGAGCATCCTCACTGTTCTCCCTCCCATCGAAACAGACCCACAGTCAGTGAAACTGTGGTGAAGCTTTTTCCTGTTTGAGGTCGGGGTGCAGCATTTATTTAAAATGCAAAAACAACAACAACAACACATTCACACATTGAGGTGGTGCTGCAATCTTATTTATTGCATCTTATTAGTCTTTTTCTATTGTAATATCATAAAGCCAGCAAACATTTTATTACTTGCATTTTAAATTGTACTTGTTAGTTTGAACAAACCTTTAACCCTATTAGTTAAACTTTTGAGTGCAAACCATTTGAGTGCACAAGTCCTGCACTGCTTGATCTTGATTGAACTTGTGCCAATGGAATCATCTACAGTAAAACTGTTTAGAAATAGTCAGCAAATGCCCATGCATTGCTTTGGACCACAAAACTGCAAGTCTTACTCACATTCACTTTACTTTTGTATGTGCTTTTAGTTTTTACATTTTTTATTTTCCAGAAGGACCTCCACCTCTGCCAGTAAGAGAGAAGGACTCAACAATACCAGAAGTCCATTCTGGAAGAGCTGTAATTGGTAAATGAGTTTTTCAAGTCTGGATGTGTTTAATAGCCCAACTATTAAGAACAACTATATTCAAAGCGCAAATGTTTTAGCTATAAAATACTTGATTCATAAAATACAGAGCAACTAATAATGTCGGATTAGGAAATATTTGCGAACGTCACTAACAATTTCATTCTGACTGGTTTAATGCAGAAAAAAAGAATCCCATTAAGGATCAGGTACCTGTTGTGGTGAGGGAGATGTTCACCAAGCTAATGGACAGTTACCCAGAATTCTCTGGCTGTGGCGGAACAGTGGCTGCATTTGTCATGCTGTCACGTAAGTCAGACGTACAGGATGTCAGACCACATTTTTTTTTACTGTGGTATTATTATTCATAAGTCATGTGACATTTAAGGTGTTCTTTGTCACTTAATTATCTATCCTGCACAGAATCTGCAATGTTAGAGCTTTCGGGTGAACCTCAAAAAAATAGGTCAAATACATATTTAAGCTCATGTTTACTCCAAAATCACTACAACAAATACATTCTTATTGCTATAATGCAAAAAAGTACTTTTAAAAAGTATTATTTGTGGTTCTACCTTTATGCTGATTCATAGTGATTTTATTATTTGTTTTAAATATTAATACAGTTATAAGAATCACCTTTGAGAAGGCATACATTGTCAATTTTATTTAAATTTGTAAAATTGTCTTAAAAAAACACGTACTTGATTTCCTTTCATTCTTTCTTACTTAGCCTTACTTTGAGGGAATCTGCGACACAGACGTATTATAACCTTTAGTTTTCCTGAGATTACTCTCTACAACTATGGCAACATCAAACACTTAAGGTGCAAAATATTGTGCATACACCACTTGCATTATTATTAGACACGTTGATATTCTGATATTTTTTTTCTACGTACATTTTACCCATTCCAAAAATTACTACTTTTAATTTTGTATTTAATCATTTATAAGTGATATCCAATTGCCCATGAAGGCTGGAAGTGAAAAACTCCTTATATTCAGGTGTGCAGAATTATTAAACATGTTTTCTTTTACTGATAAAATGAGCAAAAAAGAGGTTTATCTCAGACTGAAAAGTCAAATATGATTAAATTGAGAAATATTCAAAACTAATGCAATACAGAAATTGCAAAGTTAATACATGACCATTGAACAGTAAAATGCTCACTTGGTCATAAAGATGGAAAATAGGTGGAAAAGAACTGCATGAACTGCAAAAGATTTAGGGTGCTTTCACACCTCTAGTTCAGTTAATTTGGTCCGAACCTAGAGCAAACAATTATACATTATAGCATTTTTCAGCCTTTTTGGTTCCTTTTCACACCACACTGATTGCTTTGGTCCGAACCAGTTGAAACGAACCAAAATGCAGTCACATGACAACATCCACATCACTCATTGGCCATGACGCATTTTTACTAAACTGCTTTTCGATTGGTCAGAATTTACGTGCGGGAAAATTCCAACATAAGAGGAAAAGCCAGCAAACAACACGGAGACAACACAACTATGGAGAGACGACTGCGCGAGCTGGTTTTGTCCCTGACCATAATCTATTATAATGTTTATATACAACACAATATGCAAACAATACATTTCTATAATGAAGTGTGGATGCGGCTTGAAAACAACGTTCTAATGCACTGCAAACGGTGAGCGGGCATCGCTCGTAACTTCAAGCAGAGGCGTGCATTAATTCTTCTTAACTCTGACATGCTCATGGTCATCTGACCAAATTTCTATGAGGCTCCGCACCTCCTCACTACTCCAAGTTTGTCCACGAGCTGCCATGGTAAAGTGCAAACTGTCAACAAACACTTCCTCATCCCATAATGCACAGCGCAGCTGACTACTGCAGCTGGTTTAGTCCAAAAATGATCAGTACTTTTTGCAGTTGGGTCTCTTCGAGGTTGGATCACGTTCTCACCACAAACAAACCGCTACGTTTCGAAAAGTTCGTTTGAAAGCATACCGAGACCACCACTTCAAGCAGGTCTCGGTACGCTTGTTTGGTCCAACTTTGGTGCGCACCCGAGTGCGATTGGTGCTTTCACACCTGCCCAAACGAACCGCACCAAAGCGCGAAACAAACTCTGGTACGATTCAACCGAACTAAATGTGACAAGTGTGAAAGCAACCTTAAAGGGATAGTTCACTTTGAAATTTAATTTTGTTATGTTTTAGCTTACCTCAAGGGCATCTAAGATGTAGGTGTCTTTGTTTCACATTTTGATATTTTTAGGTCAAACTGTTCTTGAGTGGAGTATTTAATGTAAATGTGTATATCGACATGAAAACAGAGTTTAAAATAACCAGATCTCTTTTTTTTTTTTTGGAGTAGAAAATGCTGTACTTTATTTAGGTATATGCCGGTATCAAATTTTCCTGTTGCGGTTAATTGATAATGCCTTTATCACGGTATATAGTATTATCACGGTATTGAAATTTTGTTTTAAAAAAGTGGTCATAATACAGTATAACAGGTTAAATAACTTTTTTTCTTATAACAAAAATAACGAAATATTTAAAACTATAAAGCATGCATTAACATTCAAGGCAAGGCAAGTTTATTTATATAGCACATTTCGTACTCAATGGTAATTCAAAAAGAAAGAAAAAAAAAAGTCATGAAGAAAAATAATCACAAAAATAAAACAAGCAATTTAAGAACTTGAAAATGATTTAACAATTGACTTAAAATGAATTTAAGACAGTTTAAAAATAGAAAATGATTTTACATAAAATACAATGCAATACATAAAATATAGTATAATCAGTTCCGACATCGCATAGTGCTCATTCAATAAATGCACAGCTAAACAAATAGCTGCATTTACTATAGAAGTTATTAATCTCGAGAACGAGTCAGTCTGTTGTTCGTTATCTGGCTCGGCTCGGTGTTCATCTTCAGTTCTCTCTTCACAGCAGTTCAGTCAGTGTACTGTTTGAGTACATGAATTACTCCGGGATATTGGTTTGTTTGAACTCAGAGGGAGTGTCAGCCACATTAAAAAAGTTAACAGCTTAAGTCATTTGTGGATTAATGCGTATTGGAGACGCAAACAGTTTAAAACGATTCAGTTCGATTTGGTGAACTGAATGATTAGTTCGCGAACCGGATATCCAGACTGCTTTGTTTTGAACTCTCTCTCACAACAGACACGGAAGAGAAGACAATGCTGAATAAAGTCGTAGTTTTTGCTATTTTTGGACCAAAATGTATTTTCGATGCTTCAAAAAATTCTAACTGACCACCTGAAGTCACATGGACTACTTTGATTATTTTTTTCTTACCTTTCTGGACATGGACAGTATACCGTACACACAGCTTCAATGGAGGGACTGAGAGCTCTCGGACTAAATCTAAAATATCTTAAACTGTGTTCCGAAGATAAACGGAGGTCTTACGGGTTTGAAACAACATGAGGGTAAGTTATTAATTACAGAATTTTGCTATCTGGGTGAACTAGCCCTTTAAGTCTGAAGAATCTGAAGATAGGTCTCCAAACATAAAAATATAAGAAAAAAACTTAGGTGCCAAATATTTTTTTAGGTGCCACAGAAATGTGTTTTATTTCTTTTATTATTATAATTATTATTATTATTTCTATATATTTTTTTTTACATTTCAACATTTTAATCATACTGTCATGTGTTTATGTCTCATCTTTTCTTGACTTTATCAGCATTTTAATCCATCTTGTAGATGACCTGGGGACTAATGTTCACTTAAAGTGGGAACTAAATGTCTCTTCCAACTTGAAATATACAGTCATGCATTGTTTATTACACAGAATCTGTACCAATATCATGGACCATAAGCATCACCGGGCCACTGAGTGTAGTTTGGGCTCCTCCTCACTACATCCTGTAAATGTTGTCATACACTCTTAAAAATAAAGATGCTTTACAATGCTATAGAAGAAACTTTTTTGCCTAAATAGTTTTATAAAGAACCTTTAAAACATGAAGAACTTTTACGTTTCACAAAAAGTTTTTTGTGGCGAAAGAAGTTTCTTCAGATTATTAAAAGTTGAGAAAGAGGTGATTCTTTAAAGAACCTTTGACTGAATGGTTCTTTGTAGAAGCATAAATGGTTCTGTGTAGAACCTTTTTTAAGCACCTTTATTTTTAACACTTTCGCGAGAGTGAGTTTAAAATATTCTATCTGAGCCCACAGCGTGAGTTTTTTTTAGGCGACCTTTATTTTAGAATGTATCGCCTTATTGTTTCCATGGTGACACAAAACTACGCAGCCACAGTAGATCTGTATGACACATGGATAGCTATATATATATATATATATATATATATATATATATATATATATATATATATATATATATATATATATATATATATATATATATATATATATATATTAGTGCTGTCAATCGATTAAAAACTTTAACTAGATTAATCACATTTTTTTCTGTGATTAATCACAATAAAAAAAGAAATGTTTTTGTACGTTTTTAATATATTTTTTAATGTAATAATTTCACAGTTAATCAAATTAATGTAGAAAGAACATAAAGACAGTATATTTTAAATACTTGTTTAAATGGCATCTTTTTATGAATGAAGGCCAGTATTACTGATATTAATACAGCTACTGATTTTTTTTTAAATTTTTTACATTTATTATTAGGCTTCAAAAATATAACAGTTTTTAATTTAAGTAAACTTAAAACAATGCTAACATAAACCCATAATAAATGTCATGTTTACACCTGCCCTTCCTGTCTTAACAGTTAGGAAATATACAGAAATTTAATAAAGTTATCAAAGTTATATGCAGTCTGCACTGCATAAACTATAAATTAAATAGTTAATCCTTATCAAAGCTACAAAACTTATTTAGTCAAGAGCAGCGAGTCATTTTCTCTGTTCCCTTTGTTCTTTAACTTTACTGACAGGAAGCTTTATTGGCTGCTGTCCTTTTAAGAGCAGACAGACACGCGGATCTCACCGTTTATATACTGTCTATGGATCTCGCCTCATTCTCTCACAACTCTTTTTGTTCATTTTAGACTTTATATAAATCATTTAAGATTGCTCTTATGAGGATAATCGACAAAACTGGCACTTTGGGATGTTTATTGTTAGTTCAAGCGCTTAAGAGAACTGGATTCTGGCGCCCTGTCTATGCATTGTGTGTGTGTGTGTGTGTGTGTGTGTGTACGTGTGTATGTGTCACATAAGGGCATTCACAGACAGCGCATTCTCTTTTGTCTTGCCACGCTTGAAATGTTTAAAAGCATTTAAATGAATAAGAGCGTGATCATATAATGTAAAGCTAGCCAACGGATGGCAGAAAATACCGATGCTGCGTTAATTGCGTTAAATATTTTGACACGTTAAATCAGACAAAAATTAATCGCATGCGTTAACGCGTTAACGTTGACAGCACTA
This sequence comes from Carassius carassius, assembly GCF_963082965.1. Lineage (NCBI taxonomy): Eukaryota > Metazoa > Chordata > Actinopteri > Cypriniformes > Cyprinidae > Carassius > Carassius carassius. The sequence continues at coordinate 21,123,254 of NC_081783.1, forward strand.
ATATATATATATATATATATATATATATATATATATATATATATATATATATATATATATATATATATATATATATATATATATTTGTGTGCAATGAATCTAGAATATAAGAAAGTTTGCTTTTTTGAATTAAATTACAAAAAATAAAGAACTTTTCCATTATATTCTAATATTTTACACCTATACATGTAAGTGATGTGTAGTTGGCAGTAATATCTGTGGTTGCTGCGGAAAATCCATGAGTTGGGTGATAAAAAATACATTCTATTATTTATATTAATACATTAACTACATTCTCTTAAATATGAACGTGTTTAAAATGCATTTTTTCATCAGGAAAACAGACACACTGGTTTCATTTTTTTTGTTCATTCTCCAGTTCGGGAAGTTGCAGTGACGAAAACAGTGATGCCTGTGTTTATGCTATTAAGAAAATGTAGGCTAATCTGGCCAAAAAAAAAACATTTGTTTTATAATTAAATGTTTATTTAAAAGACTATTATCTGTGTATAATTTTGCCGTTATGGCACCAACAAGGTTTTGTTCCATCCTTCACACACACATGTATTTATTTTAATATTTTAGTTATTTATTTTAGTGCTTAAAATAAGAATGAATATCTGTCATTGGGAAACGCCAGCTTGTTTTGCCTTTTAAATTAAATCGATTTTTATGTCAATTGGCAGATATTTGTTCTTGTTTTAATTATAAAATCACTTCGTTTTGATCAGTTTCTCATAAAACAAGACTACTCTTCTGTCATTTTGCTTTTTAAGTAAATGTTTCTTGATTTAGAATCTTTAGATATTTCTACTGGAAAACAAGGCAAAAATACAGAGGAAGAGCATCACTTGCAGTGTGAGCAGAAGGTGCAGCGAAAGTTATTTCCATATTCTAGTGTTTGGGAACATTAGGTGTTTACATTTTGTAGAAAAAATTTAAGTCATGGAAACTTTCTCTGAAGTGTTGCTAATACAGCTAAGTAAGTAAACATATTAACATATTGCATTCCATTCAGTTTATTTATTTATTTTTTGCTCTGTCTTAAAAAGTCTTAATTTTACCTTCATAAAACCTGCAGAAACTAAGGGCCCTATTTTAACGATCTAAATGCAAAGTGCACTTTAGTGCACGGCGCAGGTGCACTCAGGGCGTGTCCAAATCCACTTTTGCTATTTTAACGAGGGAAAAACAGTTGGCGAGCCCGGGTGCATGGTCTAAACGTGTTGTCCCTATTCTCTTAATGAGTAATGGGTGTTTTTTGGGTGTAACGTGCAATAAACCAATCAGAGTCTCAACTTCCATTCCCTTTAAGAGCCAGTTGCGCTCGTGCCATGACGGCTTTGCCTTTTACACGGCGGAATTTGGCAAGCGCAAAGACAGAACGCTTCTCCGAGATGAAACGGAGCTGTTCGTGTGCGAGCAAATAGCCTAATTCTGATACATGCGATTACTATCCATTATGACATGTAGGCATTTATTTATATATATATAGCCTACAAAACAAATCTTATGCATTGCAATCCTTTAATTTTTTTTATATTTGCCATTAGTCATTATATGATTTCCTTTGAGCCTTTCATAATTTTTCTTCAGCTTGATGCAATTATGAAGCTAAACCAGATAAACTGAAACACAGGAAATATTGGAAGTTGGAGGATTCTTAGCGATATAGGTAACATCCACGGGATGTTTAGATGTGCGTCCTGCTGTGTAATTTTAGACAAGCTAAATGGCCAAGGAAGGTAATGAGAGGTCTTAGGCTGGTTGGAAAACTTGTTTTTGGAAACATTTACAGTAAAAGGAAGTGAATTGTGAGACATTGCCAATGAGTTTAGATTACCCTGAATGGCTTTTGTTTGTTTAAAAGTGGCAAGATGAAGAAAACACATGTTAGGCATTTCTTTCCATCATTTTTCAGTTTTAAACTGGGCTCTTTTTGGTACTTTAATAAAAAAATAAAAAGGACTTTGTGCTGAAATTCAGCATTGCCTTCACAGGAATATAAAGCAGGTTTTTTAAATTGTAATATTTCACAACAATATTCTTTTAAAAAAAAATTTTGTCAAATAAATGAAGCTTTGGTGTTGAGGAAAACAGTCACGTTAAGCCAAAAAGTTGATTTATTTCACTAATTCCATTCAAAAACTGAACCTTGTATATAGCGCGAGAACAGAGCAGACTGGGCATATGCCTAACTCCAGGTTCACACACTCTGTTTGTGATGCGTAGCCTTTTTTTTTTCGAGTCCATGTTAATGGAACAGAACGTTCACACTGCATGCGGTAAAAAGATGAGAACAGAAAAGGTTATAAATAGAAAGGTGCGAAAAGATTTAATATCTTGCGCATGAGCACAGAGAGAGTTGTGAGTGCACAGGACACAGGTTGAGCGAGAGGAGACACGTTGTAAGGCAGGATATATCTGAGCCTTATACAGTCTATGATCTGAGCACGCGCATCTGGTTTTGTTAACAGAGCAAGGGAAATCTGCGTGCAGGTCAGTGATGCGCAGGTGGACCCAAAATGAGCGGGTGCCTACGGTCGCCGGCGGTTGCCGGCGGTTATGAGTCATCAAAAAATATTTTTAATGATATTCGGGTCACAGTCGGTCGGGTCCTTTGAAATAAAAATGAAGACGCTCCTGTAATTAGTTAGTTGAAAACGTCGGTCAGGTTATTAATACATTGACCCATGCATCACTGGTGCGAGTGGATAGATTCGCGCTCGCGCATCATTTCAATGTGCTTTCGCATTACAATAATGCGCTCTCGTACACATAACTTACTGTATACGCACTGCAGACGGAGTACGTGTGACCCTTGGGCAAAAAGATATTGGGCAAAACATATAACACCTGAGGAACCGCTACAGTGAGCTCTATGACCAATGCATGGCAAAAAAAAAGAAGAAATCTTTTTTTTTTATTTTTATAAAACTTTTATTTTATTTTTTTCCATATGTCTAGACATTTTGTTTGACATCTTTACTTAGTGATTATTTTGTTCTAGAGACATTTGATAAAGCTCTCATTGGTTTTCTTTTGGAAATAGGTTTAAAATTTATGCATTTATGACTGTAAAGCATGTCTGTGTGTCAAAACCGTGATTAAAATCGAAATCGCAAAATTGATAAAAAAATTGTGATAGGTTTTTTTTGTCCATATCGCACACCCCTACTTGTATATTATATTCATTCATTACAAACAGACTGATATATGTATATTATATTCATTCATTACAAACAGACTCATATATTTCAAGTGATCATTTCTTTTAATTTTGATGATTATAACTGACAAGTAGGACGATCCCAAATTAATTATCTCAGAAAATTAGAATATTGTGAAAAGGTTAAATATTGAAGACACCTGGTGCAACACTAATCAGCTAATTAACTCAAAACACCTGCAAAGCCCTTATATGTTCTCTCAGTCTAGATCTGTAGGCTACACAATCATGGGGAAGACAGCTGACTTGACAGTTGTCCAAAAGACGACCACTGACACCTTGCACAAGGAGGGCAAGACACAAAAGTTTATTGCAAAAGAGACTGGCTGTTCACAGAGCTCTGTGTCCAAGCATAATAATAGAGAGGCGAAGGGAAGGAAAAGATGTGGTAGAAAAAAGTGTACAAGCAATAGTGATAACCACACCCTGGAGAGGATTGTGAAACAAAACCCATTCAAAAATGTGGGGGAGATTCACAAAGAGTGGACTGCAGCTGGAGTCAGTGCTTCAAGAACCACTACGCACAGACATATGCAAGACATGGGTTTCAGCTGTCGCATTCCTTGTGTCAAGCCACTCTTGAACAACAGACAGCGTCAGAAGCGGCTTTCAGACAAAAAGGACTGGACTGCTGCTGAGTGGTCCAAAGTTATGTTCTCTGATGAAAGTAAATTTTGCATTTCGTTTGGAAATCAGGGTCCCAGAGTCTGGAGGAAGAGAGGAGAGGCACACATCCACGTTGCTTGAGGTCCAGTGTAAAGTTTCCACAGTCAGTGATGGTTTGCGGTTCCATGTCATCTGCTGGTGTTGGTCCACTGTGTTTTCTGAGGTCCAAGGTCAATGCAGCCATATACCAGGAAGTTTTAAAGAACTTCATGCGTCCTGCTGCTGACCAACTTTATGGAGATGCAGATTTCATTTTCCAACAGGACTTGGCACCTGCACACAGTACCAAAGCTACCAGTACCTGGTTTAAGGACCATGGTATCCCTGTTTTTAATTGGCTAGCAAACTCGCCTGACCTTAACCACATAGAAAATCTATGGGGTATTGTGAAGAGGAAGATGCGATATGCCAGACCCAACAATGAAGAAGAGCTGAAGGCCACTATCAGAGCAACCTGGGCTCTCATAACACCTGAGCAGTGCCACAAACTGATCGACTCCATGCCACGCTGCATTGCTGCAGTAATTCAGGCAAAAGGAGCCCCAACTAAGTTATGAGTGCTGTACATGCTCATACTTTTCATGTTCATACTTTTCAGTTGGGTGAGATTTCTAAAAATCCTTTCTTTGTATTGGTCTTAAGTTATATTCTAATTTTCTGACATACTGAATTTGGAATTTTCCTTAGTTGTCAGTTATAATCATCAAAATTAAAAGAAAAACATTTGAAATATATCAGTCTGTGTGCAATGAATGAATATAATATACAAGTTTCACTTTTTGAACGGAGTTAGTGAAATAAATCAACTTTTTGATGATATTCTAATTATATGACCAGCACATGTATATTTTTCAAGTATAATGTAGATTCTGTTGTTGCTTATAACTCTTACCAAAATAATTCCACCACCACAGGAAATAAATAATAAGTTATAATTTAAATAGAAATTTTAATAGAAAACCTTTATTTTGAATTATAAATATATTTTGCAATGCTGTCAAAAACAGTACATGAAACATCAGTGATAGATAAAACAATCAAAATATTTGACTTTTTTTCAAGCATTGTCATTTACTTGACACTCTTCATAATACTTATGTTAGAGTGGAATTTTGGCATTTGTAATATTTTCTTACCACCAAGAAATTCCATGACTTTAAATGATATGAGTATACTGAGTATTTGAAATCTCTTGGTAACCAATAAAGGGATACTTCACCCAAAAATGTTTATCTGCCTTCCCCAAGGGCATCCAAGATGTAGGTGACTTGGTTTCTTCAGTAGAACACGAACAGATTTTTGAAACAAACCATTGCAGTCTGTCAGTCATATAATGGATGTGAATGGAAATCATGTCTAAAACATAGGGCTGTGCAAAAAATCGAATGCGATTTTCATGCGCATCTCATCAGTAAAGATGCTGCTGTGATTAGAAGTATATCTCCAGCACGTGTGTTCAGATCAGGGTTGCCAGGTTTTCACAACAAATCCTGGCCAGTTGCTTCTTAAAACTAGTCCAAAACTAGCCCAATCGCGTTTCCAGGAGGTTCCCCGATAAAAATTGCTTCCCGGGGTTTAAATATACATTTTTTGGAAGGGTTGCCTTGGTAAAATTCGCATTTTAGGGGCTAAATATCACGTTATTTGTATTGGGGTTGCTTCAAACCGCGGACATGAAAAACAATCGCAGACTTGGCAACATTGGTTCAGGTGGAGCGGCAGTTACTACACAGAGCCGTAGTTTACCGACAACTAACACAAAATCGTTTTCAAAATCGACAAAGAATCGCCTGCGATTTTAACATCGATTTTGTGTAGATTGTCAGTGAATTATGGCTCGGTGTAATAAATGCCTACCACTGTTGCCAAGTCTGTGGTTGTTTTTCATGTCCGCGGGTCGAAGCGACCCCAATACAAATAACGTGATATTTAGCACCTAAAATGCGAATTTTACCAAGGCAACCCTGCTAAAAAACGTATATTGTAAACCCGGGAAGCTATTTTTATCGGGGAACCTCCTGGAAGCGTGATTGGATTGGTTTTGGACTAGTTTTGAGAAGCAACTGGGCAGGATTTGTTGTGAAAACCTGGCAACCCTGATCCGAACGCACGTGCTGGAGATATACTTCTAATTACAGGAGCGTCTTTACTGATGAGATGTGCATGAAAATCGCATTCGATTTTTTGCACAGCCCTACTAAAACATACAATAAAGAAAAAAAAAACATACACAAACAAACAAACCCTGCAGCTCTTGACGATACAATGATGTGTAAAGACACAAAATGCTAGGTCTTTGCAAGAAACTGAACAGTATTTGTTTAGTTTTTTTTTTAACCTCTCATGCACTGCAATGCCTTAACTGTCCGAACTGAATGAGCGCCTCCTCACAACACAAGCCTGCACATGATGCGTCTTCTTTTTCTTGATTTACGGCGAGTCGCAGACTAATAAGTGCTTTTATGCCACTTTCTCTCAAGTGGACCATTGACACTCCTTATTGAGATTGTAGATAGAGTGTCAGTGGTCAGTGGTTTTCTATAGGTTTTTTTGTTTGTGTTTTTTTATTGTATGTTTTAGCCGTGATTCCCATTCACCTCCATTATAAGACTGACAGACTGCAAAGTTTTGTTTTAAAAATCTTTGTTTGTGCTCTACTGAAGAAACAACACCTACATCTTGGATGCCCTTTGGGTAAGCAAATAAACTCCAATTTTTCATTTTTGGGTGAACTAGACCTTTAACTAATTATTAAACTTTAGTGTATAACTAACAACACAAAATTTCCAAGCACAACCTGTTGATGGACTATCCATTAGCTAGTGTTCACTCATTTTGATCTAATCCCTAGTGCCCTGTGTTTCGTCTGCAGCTGCTGGATGTGAGGTTGTTGCTCTTGGCACAGGCAGTTCGAATACCAAATCCAGTCCTGCACCCACAGGAAGAATCCTGCATGACTCACATGCAGCAGTAACCGCGCGGAGATCATTAATGAGGTAAGTGGGATTTTTAGTTGCAAGTGTTCCAGCTACAGTTCCAGTGAAGATGTTTTTTTAAAAGTATTTTGGACTGTGGTTTGTACTTTAACACTGCCATCAAAGGTTTGGACAAACTTGACTGAATTTGGGTTTCTCATGTTCAAAAAACATTTCTTGAAAGTAGATGTGTTGGACTGGCTGGTGAAGGACCAACGTTTGATTTCCATTTCAAATAAATGCAGTTCATTTGAACTTTCTATTAATCAAAAAATGCATCACGTTTTCTAAAGAAATGTTTTAACATGGATAATCATAAGACATGTTTCCTGAGCAGCAAACTAGCATATTAGAATGATTTTTGAAGGATCATATGATACTGAAGACTGGAATAATGATGCTGAAAATTCTGCTTTTATCACAAGAACAAATTACATTTTAACATATATATTCGCATAGAAAACCATTATTTTAAATTTGCAATAATATTTCACAATATTTATTCACAGTGGAATTTAAATTTGTTTTAAATGTGCCATAGGTTTCTGTACAGGAACCTGTTGCTGTTCTTCAGTAAGAATAGTGCTCTGGAGGAAAAGTCAGTCTTTCAACAGGACCAGACCACGAAACTCCTAAGCCTCAAAAATCACTTCACGTTACACCTCTACCTGAGCCAACTGCCCAAAGGAGCAGCGCAGATACCGTCTCAACTGTACGTACACTTACGCAACATATCTGATACATTAAGATACAATTCCGATTGTAATGTACATCAATGAGATCTTTATAACAGTGTAGTGGATACTTACGTAAAATTATATAAATATCAGTTTTCACTCTATATCTCTAATAATGTGTTAGTAGGGTGATATTTACAGTTATTTACCAAAAGTAAGAGGGATCATACAAAATTATTTTTTATTTAGTACTGACCTGAATAAGAGATTTCACAAAAGATGTTTACATATTGTTAGTTATTGTTAGACAAGGTCTTTACAGGGTTCCTGTATCTTGGGCTCTAGTTGTCCTGGTCTCCGCTGTCTTTCACAGCATTGTTAATTTCGTTAACGAAGATGGCGATGAAAAATATTCGTTAACGAACATTTTTTTCTGTGACTAAGACGAGACGTTGACGAGCTAAAAATAATATAGTGTGACAAAATTTATGCCGCGTTTTCTTTAACTAGATGAGACTGGACTATAATGTTATTTGAGGACTACCGGACATTAAAAATGCATCCTATAGGCTATTGTCTTTCAAAATGTGCGTCCCTGTCATTGGATTGTGATCGGATAAGGGCTGTTTGCATCTGGTCAGTATAGCAGCCGCAGTGAATGGATAGGCCTATAAAACGTGAACTAGCAATCTGAAACAATGGCCTCAGCACCCGAAGGGGTAGGGATGAGGTGACCAGATGTCCCATTTTTCCCGGGAGTCACAATTCATTTTTTCGTTTAACTTAAAGGTCCTGTTTTTCGTGCTTTTTTGAAGCTTTGATTGTGTTTACAGTGTGCAATATAACATGTGTTCATGTTTCGCGTGTAAAAAAACAGTCTTTTTCACACAATTCAATCTGTTTACCACTGTTTTCACTGTCATAAAAACGGGATGATGACTTCCTTGTTCTATAAAGTCCCTCCTTCAGAAATACGTAACGAGTTCTGATTGTGCCAGCGGTTCCTGTGTTGTGATTCGACACCAGCTTAGCACACACTGCCATCCTGGAAACGCGATTGGGCTAGTGTTTTGAAAACCTGGCAATCCTGATCTGAACGCAGGTGCTGGAGATGTACTTATAATAACAGGAGCGTATTTACTGACGAGATGCGCATGAAAATCGCCCATTGCCCTTTGTGTAATAAGTTACAGAAACTGTTAAATGCACCAACTTAAATAATAAAATACACTTACCGTTTGTGGTCCATAAACAACGCCTTCTCCAGACAAAGAGGGAACTGCTCCATCTTTCAAGAATAATCTTTGTGCGAATCCTGCATTAAAATGTTTGAGATTGTGGAAGCTGTCCTCAGCAAAATGTGCTGCACATAGTTTTACATGTGGATTATAATTTTCGGGAACTGAGTTAAACATAAATTGTAACCATTGATCTCTAAGTACAGCGTCCCTGGGAAGCACAAACAAAGGTGCTTGGACTCCGAGATGAAAATAACAGCGTTTTGACGACATGGCAACAAACACAAACGCAACTCTTCCTCTTCTCTGTTGGAGCGCAACAAGACCACGCCCCCTTTTTTGTGTTTTCCTGTGGGCGGAGGTTAGTCAAAAAACAGTTTTAGTGACGTCATTACTGCAGGAACTAGAGGGATGTAGTCCAAACGGGTCGTTCATTGTAGGCGAATTCTGTTAAATAAAATATCTCGCTTGGCATTGAACTTTGAGCTTTAGAATTTTACAGATATTATTTATACTCTAACAACAACATTACACACTAACTAAAGTTTAAAACATGGGATCATGAAGAACGGGACCTTTAAAGTTAGTGTATGGGGGATAGGCGAAATCGCGCTGATATAAGTGTTCTCTCTCGTGCACGCACGCTCCACTTCCTCAGCGCATATACAGCGCATCATCAGTTCTCAACGCTCAAATACACACACAACAGTCCAAATGTTTATCGTGTAGAGTATCTCACGTAAATATATTAGGTTATGGATTAAGTGAACGTGAACAGGTGTGTGAAAACTGAACGTGTGTCTGTATTTCATACATCTATACATAAATGCCTTCCATCTTAAAAGAACAGTATTACAAATTAAATCCCTATCTGTCATTAATGTTACCCAAAAAAAAAGATGTTAAATAAATGTATACATGTTAAGTAAAACCTACTGTATCTAAAAAAATTTGTTTAATTTGTATGTCTATTGTATTTGTCTAATTGTGCTTCTTTGAATAAATACACTCGGATTATTAGGAACACCTGTTCAATTTCTCATTAATGAAATTATCTAATCAACCAATCACATGGCAGTTGCTTCAATGCATTTAGGGGTGTGGTCCTGGTCAAGACAATCTCCTGAACTCCAAACTGAATGTCAGAATGGAAAAGAAAGGTGATTTAAGCAATTTTGAGCATGGCATGGTTGTTGGTGGGCCGGTCTGAGTATTTCACAATCTGCTCAGTTACTGGGATTTTCACGGGAAAGGGAAAAACATCCAGTATAAGGCAGTCCTGCGGGAAAAATGCCTTGTTAATGCTTGAGGTCAGAGGAGAATGGGCAGACTGATTCAAGCTGATAGAAGAGCAACTTTGACTGAAATAACCACTCGTTACAACCGAGGTATGCAGCAAAGCATTTGTGAAGCCACAACACGCACAACCTTGAGGCAGATGGGCTACAGCAGCAGAAGACCCCACCGGGTACCACTCATCTCCACTACAAATAGGAAAAAGAGGCTACAATTTGCACGAGCTCACCAAAATTGGACAGTTGAAGACTGGAAAAATGTTGCCTGGTCTGATGAGTCTCGATTTCTGTTGAGACATTCAGATGGTACGGTCAGAATTTGGCGTAAACAGAATGAGAACATGGATCCATCATGCCTTGTTACCACTGTGCAGGCTGCTGGTGGTGGTGTAATGGTGTGGGGGCACACTTTAGGCCCCTTAGTGCCAATTGGGCATCATTGAAATGCCACGGCCTACCTGAGCATTGTTTCTGACCATGTCCATCCCTTTATGACCACCATGTACCCATCCTCTGATGGCTACTTCCATCAGGATAATGCACCATGTCACAAAGCTCGAATCATTTCAAACTGGTTTCTTGAACATGACAGCGAGTTCACTGTACTAAAATGGCCCCCTCAGTCACCAGATCTCAACCCAATAGAGCATCTTTGGGATGTGGTGGAACGGTAGCTTTGTGCCCTGGATGTGCATCCCACAAATCTCCATCAACTGCAAGATGCGATCCTATCAATATGGGCCAGCATTTCTAAAGAATGCTTTCAGCACCTAGTTGAATCAATGCCACATAGAATTAAGGCAGTTCTGAAGGCGAAACACAGTATTAGTATGGTGTTCCTAATAATCCTTTAGGTGAGTGTGTGTATATATATATATAAGTTGCTCCTTTTTCAGTTCTGTTAAAGGGATAGTTCAACCAAAAACAAAAAAATTGCATAATTCAAGATTTTCTAAATTCAGTACTTAATTCAAATTTCTCATAAGCTTAATTGATTTGGTCTAAAGAGTGAACAATTAATGATTATTTAATTTGAAAACTACATATAAAATAGCTACCAAAATAAATTTTGGTAACTACAGTTTTGCTAAAACTATTGACTAAAAGTAATGACTAAAAGTTGACAAAAATGCAATGACTTTTCGTCGACTAAAACTATAAAAGACTCAAATGACTAAAATGTGACTAAGACTTTTAATTTTTGTCTCAAGACTAAGACTAAGACTAAATAAAAAATGCCTGCCAAAATTAACACTGTTTCAGGGCTGTAGAAGTTCTTTCTTGGTGCCGATCCACCATCTGGTCTGGATACGTACTGGATCTGGGTGACTGCAGTGACCCCCTGATCTGGACACAGACTGGATCTGGTGGCTACGGTGACCTCGGAATAAGAGTGAAACAGACTTATATTAACGTAGATGCCATTCTTCTAATGATTTAGCAAGTACATTGGGTGTTTTGGGAAGTGTTCCCGGTTCTGGTTGACCTAATTAATGCATCCTAAAAATCCTTTAACGGATTTGGATATTAGAAGTGTATTAGTGTGTTATGTGTAAACCAGGTTAAAGAGATGGGTCTTTCATCTAGATTTAAACTGCAAGGGTGTGTCTGCCTCCCGAACAATGTTAGGTATCTATACGATGTTTGATAGGGAGCCAGTGCAGTGTTGACAGGACCGGGCTAATATGGTCATACTTCCTGGCTCTAGGAAGAACTCTAGCTGCTGCATTTTGGACTAGCTGGAGTTTGTTTATTAAGCGTGCACAACAAACACCCAATAAAGCATTACAATAATCTAACCTTGAGGTCATGAACGCATGGATTAACATTTCTGCATTTGACATTGAGAGCATAGGTCGTAATTTAGATATATTTTTGAGATGGAAAGATGCAGTTTTACAAATGCTAGAAATGTGGCTTTCTAAAGAAAGATTGCTATCAAATAGCACACCTAGAGTTTTTAGGTCCTGTAATTAACACCTCAGAATTTAGCAGTTTTTTATATGGACTATGTATTCTGTTAGTTTTTCAAATTGGTATTTCACCGGGCCACAAAGAAATATAGAACTCTGTATCAAAGAGAATACCAGAACACATTATCAAAACATATTGCTTTCCAAGCAATGTTATTTTTAATTTGCATCAGGAAATTAAAAGTAACTTTGAAACTTCAACTAGGAGTCACGCAATACCAAATCTATTAAATCCTCAAATCATAATTTTCTGGCCTCCGTTTTTTTTTTTTTTATGAACTGTGGCTTATTTTTTTGTTTTGTTTTTTCACGACTACACAAACTTGTGCTGCGCTTGGTATATTGCATTGGTCAATATGTAAATATGAGATGTTGTTAGTAAATCTCCAGAATCTCCAGAATTTCCATGGCCTTTGGCGCTGTTATGGAACTGCGCTCTTGTGCTCATTTTTTCCCGTTTAGTAAAACTGGCCCTTTGTCTTCTGAGAAACATGTATCTAACTTCTGTAGCCTCTGAAGGGCAGTACTAAATAAAAAAATATGAAATGCAAAATGAAAAAAATTTATACATCTCTGTTCTGTTCAGAAGTTTTCACCCCTGGCTCTTAATGCATGGTTTTTCCCTCTGAAGCATCAGTGAGCATTTGAACCTTCTGTAATAGTTGTATATGAGTTCCTCAGTTGTCCTCAGTGTTAAAAGAGAGATCTCAAAATCGTACAGTCATTGTTGGAAAGGGTTCAAATACACAAAAATCCTGGAAAACCAAAGAATTTGTGGGACCTGAAGGATTTTTCTGAAGAACAACAGGCAGTTTAAATTATTAGGCCAAACAAGGGACTCATGAACAGCTATCACTAAACAAAAAAACACAGTGTGGATCATTCAGGTAACAACAGAGTATTAAAGGGTTAGTTCACCGAAAAATGAAAATTATGTCATTAATGACTCAACCTCATGTCGTTCCAAACCAGTAAGACCTCTGTTTATCTTCGGAACACAGTTATATTTTAGATTTAGTCCGAGAGCTCTCAGTCCCTCCATTGAAAATGTATGTACGGTATACTGTCCATGTCCAGAAATGTAATAAAAACATCATCAAAGTAGTCAATGTGACATCAGAGGGTGAGTTAGAATTTGTTGAAGCATCGAAAATACATTTTGGTCAAAAACTAACTAAAAATTACGACTTTATTCAGCATTGTCTATTCTTCCTGGTCTGTTGTGAGTGCGTTCACTGCAGTTTGTGATATCCGGTTCGCGAATGAATCAATAGATTTAACCGTTTCTTTTGAACCAGTTCACCAAATCGAACTGAATCGTTTGAAATGTTTTGCATCTTCAATAAGTATTAATCCACAAATAACTTAAGCTGTTAACTTTTTTAAAGTGGCTGACACTCCCTCTGAGTTAAATAAACCAATATCCCGGAGTAATTCATTTACTCAAACAATACACTGACTGAACTGCTGTGAAGAGAGAACTGAAGAATGACACACAGCACGTCTGAACCAAATTGGTTCTTTTGGAGATTGATTCTGAACTGATTCTGTTCTTATGTTTTGAGCGCGGGTAAACGGAAGGCTTGAATGAAGGGCAATCGTTGCCAATGATGTCATTACGTCAAACGCAAAAGAACCAGTGAACCTTTTTTTTCAGGCGGTTTATTGAATCGAACTGTCTGAAAGAACCGGTTCACGGAAAATAACCGAACTTCCCATCATTATTGGTGATCCAAAAACCGATGCAACCGGTTCTTGACTCGAGAACGAGTCAATCTTTGTTCGTTATCTGGCTCGGCTCGGTGTTCATCTTCAGTTCTCTCTTCACAGCTGTTAAGTCAGTGTACTGTTTGAGTAAATGAATTACTCCGGGATATTGGTTTATTTTAAATCAGGGAGTGTCAGCCACGTTAAAAAAGTTAACAGTACCTTTCTGGACATGGAAAGTATACCGTACATACATTTTCAATGGAGGGACAGAAAGCTCTCGGACTTAAACTGTATTCCGAAGATGAACGGAGGTCTTACGGGTTTGGAAAGACATGAGGCTGAGTCATTAATGACATAATTTTCATTTTTGGGTGAACTAACCCTTTAAGAATCAAGGGGATATTAACTTTTGAACAGGTTCAATTTTATAAATTCAACTGTAATTTTCTCTTGTGGACTTTTATGTGAAATATTCAGGTCAATACTAAATAAACAACATGCATTTTGCATGATCCCTCTTATTTTGGTAAAAGTTAACATTTTGCAGATTCTGAAAGGGGGGAGTAAACTGTGAATGCTTAGTTTTATCATCAAAGCGCTCTAGTTTCAAAACAATGCAGTGCAATACAATGTTGATTGAGGGATGAACAAATAAATGTTCCTCAGAAACCTGATTATCATGATTTAAAAAAATAAAATAATAACGTATGGATAATCAAGTAAAGCTAAGCTGCTTCAGTCTTGAAATATTACTAACAATATAACAGTTATTACATTTATTGAAGAAAAACCTGTAAACATTTCACAGCTGAGAAACACATTAACCAGCAGCTAAAGATGGATGTTTGTACCATTATGCTAGATGCCTTTTACTTGCTAAAAGAGAACAAATCATCAATCAGAAGACAGAAGTTTTGATCATATTGATCATTTAGAGCCATTTAATATATAAAATACGATATAGTAGGCTTTATATGGTTAAAATCTGACATAAATGGTTGTGCTTTTATTTATATGCCTTTGTGCATGCATGCATTGTGGCCTTTATATTGAAGAAGTAAGGCATGAACATACTTTTCAAGCAAAAGACGAAATAAGGTTTCTTGAATTACAAATCTGATTTTCTGAAGCTAAATGACAGTTGTCATCTTTGTTCTCTAGCCGCCTCAATCCTCTGTCCATCTCTGCGTGGGAGGTGAATTATCAGATCGGCCTTCATGCGGTGGTGGAAGGGAAGGTTTTTTCCAAGTTCTCCAGCTCGTATGAGCAGATGGGCTCACATGTGGTCAGTATGTCGGCCACAGATAAGATCATGGAGTGGCAGGTGTTGGGCTTCCAGGGGGCTCTACTGAGCCACTTCATTGAGCCGGTCTATGTGAGCAGCATCTTCATTGGTGAGTTGGAGTAAAGCCCAGTGATGATGAGTTTAGTTGCTGTTAATGCATTTTGTACTTGTTTTGCTCAGGCGATGGGAGCTGCAGCGATACTCGCGGTATGGAGATGGCAGTGAACCAGCGTGTGGATGGCATCACTTCAGCACTTCCTTTGTACTACTGTGTCTACCGGCCACACATCAGCTTGGTGTCCTCAGCTGTGCCTCCGGATGCGCACCCTTCCCAGAAATCCCTCAGCCTTAACTGGAGCCATGGAGACCTTTTGGTGGAGGTAGTCAATGCTCTAGATGGGAAGTCTACTGAAGAGTGAGTGTTATATGTTTATTGACTTCATTATGCAACAAGGAAAAAAGCTATTTTCTGTTAATGTGCAAGACTTCTGATTCATTAGCGTCTGTAGGTAAATACCTGAAATGGAAATTTGCTGGAAATGTACTTATCCTCAGGCCATCAAAAATGTAGTTAGTTTCTACATTGGAACAGATTTGGGGAAATTTAACACTGAATGGGTGCCATCAAAACGAGAGTCCAAACAGCTGATAAAAACATCACAACAATCCACAAGACTCCAGTCTATCAATTAACATCTTATGAAGTGAAAAGCTGCATGTTTTTAAGAAAGAAATCCATCAAAGTGAGTGCTTTAATTTTAAACCTTTACAAAAATGATGCTTGATCTGTGCATATTTCTCTCCTGATTCAGACAAGATGACTTGTTCTCTGACTCGTATTTTAGCTGGAAACGGTGCTTTGAAGTAAAAATGTCTTAATGATGGATTTATTTCTTAAAAACATGCTGCTTTTATCTTCACAGAACATTAATTGTCAAGGGGTGTGTATAGTTTTTTGATTGTGATGTGTTTATCAGCTGTTTGGACTCGAGGTACAATTTCAGAAAATTTTATTTTTAGGTGAACTAATTCTTTAAAATCTGCCCCCATTTTTCATGAGCTGAACTCAAAGATCTAATACGTTTTCTATATACACAAAAGGCCTATTTCTCTCAAAAAAATTTCAAAAATCTGTCTAAATCTGTGTTAGTGAGCACTTCTCCTTTGCCGAGATAATCCATCCACCTCACAGGTGTGGGATATCAAGATGCTGATTAGACAACATGATTATTTCACGGGTGTGCCTTAGACAGGCCACAATCAACAACCTGATCAACTCTTTGTGAAGGATATGTGTTGCACTGTGTAAGACAAATAGTGATCACACTAGATACTGACTGGTTTTCGGAACCATCTTGATATGCCACACCTGTGAGGTGAATGGATTACCTCGGCAAAGGAGAAGTTCTCACTAACACAGATTTAGATAGATTTGTGAACAATTTTTGATAGAAATAGGCCTTTTGTGTACATAGAAAACGTATTAGATCTTGTATTAGATCATGAGTTCAGCTCATGAAAAATGGGGGCAAAAACAAAAGTTTTGTGTTATATAATTTTGTTCAGTATAAGTTGGATAGCCATGTCATATTAATAAGCTTGGCATGTCTTCAGCCTAATTTTTGTGTTTGTTTCAGTTCTCCATTTAAGAGCAGTCCAGCCTTGGCTAGCCGACTTTGCAAAGCAGCGATGTTGAGTCGGTTTAATTTGGTAGCTAAAGAGGCCCAGAGAGAGGAGCTGCTCACAGCTGTGACCTACAGGGAGGCCAAGGTAAGGCATTCGGCCTTATTTGCATTCAGGAATGGCTACATGATTTGGCGCAAAAAATGTAATTGTGTTTTTTCTCGCAAAAGAATCGCAATTTAAGATGTGTCAATCATTTTCAGGGAGCTAATTTATAAAAAGCATGTACAATTACATTTGATCCTTAATAGCGTGGATTTTATCCTGCGTCAAAAGTGAGCAAAAGATCAGGATAAATAAAGCAGAATTTGACATGAAAATATTCTTTTGCATATGACAAGTGATAAGCATGCTTTTTTTTGGTGCATATATATCAGTTTTTCTTTTAACTCAACGTTGTTTATGAAAATGTAAAGATTAATAGGCAGCCATTATGTGCATTTATAACATTTGAACAACTTTTTATTACATAATAATTAAAAATTACATTATAATGGTTATTTCCTGAAAATGATAAAAAGCAAAGAGAGAAGAGAATTTTTGAGCATATTGTCATTTATAAATCGTTCATAGGAACATTTTGGAAAATGTATGATATAAATATATGATTGCTACTATTATTTTATAAAAATAATGAACAAAATCAGAAATATTAGTATTTTAATATTTATATTAAAAATATCAAGATTTTATTTTGGCGTAATACTGCTTGTGTGTAAATGAACACAGTGCCACACTTCACTCAGAAACATGAAACGCTTGTATTTATTTAATTAAATTACAATCTTTGCGATTTGATAATCACACTAAGCCATAACACAGTTCCAGTTGTATTTTGATCAGTCATGGATTCCTATGTTGTGATAAAGCTCACATCACGCTAGCCAACTCAAAATATCTTTATAACAATATTAGAACCTAGAACACCATGGAAAAAATGGTTCACAATTATTTTAAAAAATGCCAAAATTTAGTCAGTTGTAAAAGAAGAAATATTAGCGTTTCGCTCTATACGCATGCATTTTGTGTTGTATAGGCGTTTCATCCACACGGAGCCAGCATTTTGGCAGAGTGTAACCAATATATTTTTTAAACCGGTTCCAAGAGTGGATAAATCTGAAAACGCTGCCCTTGCGTTTTCTTGTAGACATCCAATCCGTATATTTTCTGAAATTATGACATCTACAGCCCACGTCTCGCCCCTAATCAAACACCGGTACCTCACGTAACACCAACCAAAACGTGAACAAACACTTTTTTTCACACGATTGTCTTTTTATTAACTTACATTAACACAGATTAATAAATGTATTGTTCCACATTCGTTTTTTTACAGCACCAAAGGTTTATGCGCATAGTCCAAGTCTTCTTCTCCATTTTTAGTGTATCTCTTTTGGCAGAATTACAACGCCACATACTGGTCTGGCATGTATACTACATCATTTTGTGTCAGTTTTGTGTGGACGCAGATATTTCTTGAGACGAGGGGGGAAAAAAGATTGGATAGGGAAAGCTCTGGCTTCGTGTGGATGTAGCCTTAATTTCTGCTGCAGCTGCTGCTAGTTTTTCAGTTCATATTTGGATTTGTATTTAATATTGACCATCTAATTTTTTATTGAATGCCAAGATGATGGCAAAGCCATACCAGGAAGCAAAGAGTGTTCTGAAGTCCTACCTGGGGAGGAAGGGCTATGGCCAGTGGGTGGAGAAACCGCCGATCAGTGACCATTTCTCCATGTGAGAACCACCTATGGATACCATGAGCCACTCCAATGACATGTTTAGTTTTTTCTGTTGAAATTGCATGCTGAATTACTTTTTGGTTTGCATGTTAGTTTTGTTCAGTTGTGTTGTTTCTCGATGGCAAAAAGTGAGGCACTTGCAGACAACAGATGTACATATGTTTGTGGACAGATTTGAAGTTTCTTTACACAAGTGCAAAGATATAAAATAAAACCTGTTCAAGACAGACCATATAGTCAAATTAAAAACAAAAGGGTGTGTTCTGTTTTGTTTCCAAGGCAAATTAAAATAAAAGAGTTTCTTTTGGTCATTTGTTTTCTTTACTGTCTGAACTCTGAAATTGAATGAGTCATATTATGAATGAATAAACTTTTCTGTGATTTTTCTTGATTATAAATGATTTGTTGACTTTCATTGTCCAAAATGGCTGAATCTTGCCCGTCAAGTACTGATGACATAATGAGGAAACGGGATAGATACTTTTCATAAACAGCAGGAAAACTAACTAGAACTACTAACAGTGGTTAAATCGGTCTCGGTTCTGTTTCAGTCTGTGTAGCTGACACAAAAAAAATCTAACAGAAAATTACTAAAACTAAATATGAAATTATATAAATAATAACAATTAAAATTTAATTACACATTTAAAAAATCAAAAATAGAATCCAATTTGAAATATTAATCAAAACTATTATAGCCTAATATATCAATGATACAAAAGTAACACTGCAAGAGTAATTCATGTGAGCAGTGTGCTGCTTTTTAGCTCTTTATGTGTCACTTTAAGTGCCTTAAACCGCTTCACAGTGTGTTTGTTGCTGGGCGTTTGGAGGTACACATCAGATAATCAAGTGCCCTGTTCACACTAAACACAGGAAACCTCAGGGGCTTCCTGTCAAAAGTGTAACTGCATCCAGTCACTTTGAATATGTGTTTATGTTAGTGGGTCTCATTTGAGGACCATGTTTTCAATTAATTGGGTTATGCTGCACATCTTAATGACAAGACGGCATTTTGAAGAATGAAGGTTTGTACTTTGTACAGTATGCAGAGTCTAAAGTCTTCTGATGAAAAATTTCTGTATTCGGATGTTTTGGATTAATGCTCTTTGTATATTCGTTAAACTGAAGGTATACTTTTTTTTTCTCTGTCTTTGGAACAAATGTGCAGGTCTGATGTGCATGTTTGCATGTTGTCTTGCTGCAGAGACTGTTAAAAATGCATGCCAGTTTTGCTGTAAACATGCAGGATGTCTGTGCTGTTAAGACTTGAACTTGGTTTGTGTTCAGTTTACGTGTCAATTCATGTTGTGTCATTTATTTCCATAGGAATGTATTCATTTCTGGCACAGTCATATATTAATATTGCGATAAAATAGTGAAACCAATGTAAAATAATTCCAGTTGGGTATGGAGTCAAAGGTCAAGGGTACAGTGCACATTGCACAGGGAGGTTGGGTATAAGAAAGAGGAAACTGATTATTTGAAAAAAAAAAAAAAAAAAGAGAGAGAGAGAATGGGAGAAACCAAACCTAATGGCAGTTGCACAGTTGTTAGACATGGAACAATGTGTTCAGATTCGAAACTATGCACTCTGGATCCTGGTCAGTGAAGTCCAGATGGCTGCTGGAGCCACAAGAACACAAACCTTTCACAAACATCTACTATAATATAATTAAATATTGATTAAAATATAACGGAGTAGGCTACTTTAAGATTGCCTGTTTATACCTGGACATCTTCATAAGAATATATATATTTTTTTGTTGTTACTGGAAGTTCCCCCAAATAATTGGAAATGGACAAATTGTCCTCTCGAATATTTGACATTTACTGTTTGTAGTTAGGAGGACAAAAATGTTCGGTCTAGCGGCCTAACAGTGCTCCTCTGAGTCAAAATTATTGAGTTAGCCAATCAAATCAAAGTAGGCAGGATAGTTGTGGAGGGAAGAGTGCGGAAATTTTATAAATTGTCATTTTATAAATTGTCATTTTATTTTATATTTTTATAATAAGTTAACGTTAAAAGAGATTGACGGACGATGGAAGTGTCAAAGCCTAATATTTAAAATATAACCATTTTGTGGTAGAAATGTTAAACTACCGGCAGTATTGCAAAATATTTGACTTTTCCCCTGAAATGTCCGTTTTCAATGGAAATTTTGGTTTCATATTGTTCAAGATATGGTTACAGCTGTGTTTAATTTCCAGTGGTTTTGAATGAATCCAGTCTGGTTTCGAATTCTGAAAGTTGTTTTTCATGATGAAATGATGGCAGAAGAGCTTTTAAGTAGCTAGATAAAATATTCTCTCTTCCACCAACCAACTTGTTAGATGTATGTTAAAAGTGAACGTATGTAAACAGACGTGTGATAGTCATAATCATGAATAAATGTTACATACGTAACACAGCCCAGTATTTTTATATTAGTTTATATTCATTTTATATCACTTTATTTCAATCCCTTTACTTAACATTCTGAAAAAATATTTTTAAATAATACCCTACTTTAAATGCTAGACGTGCCAATAAAGCTTTGATGTTGCTGACTGTAATTTTAGCTGGAATGCAGTTTAAATTTAACATACATTTCATTTTATTTTGGCTACTTAATAGACCATAATTATAAATACTATAGTAATTCATTGAGGAATTAATCATTCACGTAGTTTCATTTGTAAATGAAAACACAACAAACTCATTTATCATCACACATGGGCATAAATACAGTCATAAAGACTGTAACTTTATTGGCATATAATTGTCAGGCATTTATTTACAAAATATATGGTAGGCTAGCAAATGCTAGCATAATTATACAAAACGTTAACTTGGTAAAGCGATGCACAAATTGAAAGGGGAAATAAGCATATGCAGTATAACAATAAATATACAAATATAGCCCTAATAAGTTAATGTAATATTAATACTTTTAGTTTATACTTTAACCGTTTAATAATACTTTTAGAGTTTATTAGGTCAGTAAACACAAGCCATAATGCATCATTTGTATTATCAACATGAATATTAAAATCTCAGACGAGAAACCAAAAGGTCTGAGAGGAAATCTGCAAATTCTTTTAGGAATTCTGTATACGGCCCTGGTGGTCTATACACAGTAGCCAGAGCAAGAGATACATTAGATTTCTTTTGCATATCTGACAGTGTAACATTAAGCAGAAGTATTTCGAGTTAAACCTGTATCCTGTTTTCTGAGTAACATTGAAAGTATCACTATATATTGATGCAACACATCCGCCACGACCAGTCTTACTGGCCTTATGCTTATAACAGTAGTTTGGCGGAGTAGACTCATTTAGATCCAATATAATAATTTGGTTTTAGCCAGGTTTCAGTCAAGCAGAGTACATCAAAATAACTGCTTTGGGTGTGAGTGATCTAATGTTTATTAGCCCAAACTTTAGAAATAGTTTTTGTTCATTTATTAAAAATTTTTCTGGTTTAATCACGATAAGATTTTTTGTTCTAGATCCTACAATAAATTTATATTTTGACCTCACTATACGGGGAACAGACACAGTCTTAATAGATTGGACAGCGCAAATACTTATATTATTTAAGCGGGTAGAACAAAAGCAATCATTATAGATATTTGAGAATTGGTTTATTTGTCATATGGAGCGAAGTGTCCTGGAGATCTTGTCAAAGAGCAGCTCCGCTCCGATTCTGCTGGGGTGCAGGCCATCAGCGCGAAACAGCCTAGGACGCTCCCAGAAAAGAGTCCAATTATTAACAAATAGCAGTTTCTGTTCTTTACACCATGACAACAACCATTCATTTAAAGCAACAAGTCTACTGAACCTTTCGTGTCCTCGTCGATACGTGGGCAGTGGTCCTGACACGATGATCGTAGCCGCGGTTGTCATGCTGCACACCGTCTCGATCAGGCTCCTGAAGTCCCTCTTCAGCGTCTCCGTCTGCCGCAGCGTGGTGTCGTTAACCCCGGCGTGAAGCACGACCGCTCTGGGGCTCTCGTCGGCCTTCAGGATCGCGAGTATCTGTGCAGAAACATCGAGAACATGAGCACCAGGGAAACAATGAGTGTGCACTTTACCTTCGGCTATCGTACCACAGACATGTCAGACGATGGAGTCTCCGATGATCACAGCGTCCCTTCCCGTTTTGCGGAGGGGAGCGAAGCGGTTCCGGGTGGAGATCTCGAAGACCGGAGGGGGAGAAGTCGTCGGCCGGGGCCTGGATCGCGTCCTCCGTTGTGGATGCACCCAGGGTCCGTGGTGTCCCGGCGCCAGAGTGAAGGACATATGGGGAGATCGCATCCTGGGTGCACCGGGCCTGTGCAGAGAAACACATGGAGTAGAAGTTGTGGGACTGTTAGCAGCACACTTTATACTTTCCACGGACTTGTGAGCATCAGCCCAGGAGGTTTCCAGCGCGGCTCTCCTTTCTCTCAGCTGGGCCTGCCTCACCTCCAGGTAGCGAATCTGCTTCTCCACGGCCTCCATTAAAGCAAGTAACAATAAGTAAAGCAATGGTAATGTGTGTGAATAGAGTATTAGCAATGCAAGCAGAATTTGCGACGACCACGCTGGCAATGCTAATGGGCTATAAGCTACATAGTGGACCTAGGAAATCAAAATAAAACTAGTGATAACAAGGCACTCTGATTGTCTTTGTTATATTATACAATAGAGGATTTATTCACACGTTATAGAAACGACAATGATGGTATATAAAATAGATTTTTAAGATAAAAAATAGTTGATAAAAAATAACGTGACGCAATGAGTTCACGTGAACGTGAGTTCAAACGCAATACACATGGCAGCTAAACAAAGCAAGCAGGTTTGTTGATGCATTAAACTCATGGCCACGATAAAAATGTTGCTCCCTCAACACAAGGATGTCGTTACCTCGACAAAATTATCTCATGGCCATGAAATTTACATTCCCACAAGTTATTAAAACTAAGTGAACCGAACATGTCACCTTATGGGCGCCATACTTTTCAAACCAATCAAAATTTAATTTGTATCGATTGTGTTTGCATGAAGGCTTTTCAGTCGTGTTGAGCCAATCTGATTAGTAACGGGTTATTTGGTTGCATGTAGATATACAGATTTGAAGATTCCCTTTCTTGCTCTCAAATGACGGAAAACTTGTCAACTCAGTCTATTGGAATGTATGACTCACAGACATATGGATTATTTTTATGTTGCTTTTTGACATTTTTGGAGCCAGACTTACTGTGGATCTGCATTTTTCTAAATTCATCCATGTGTTTTCAACAGAGAAATATCGTCATTTAGATCAACATTTTATTAAAGGATGCAACATGTAAGTTCTTAATGTCAAGCTCTGACAGTAACTTGAGCAGCTAGTTAGCATTCATGCAGCTGGTTGGAGCTCAGATAGTATCAGTTTATGGTTTAAGGGGCTCAACCACATAATATTTTGCATGTGGGCCAAAAATTTATTTATTTTCCCTTCCTGTCTTATTTGCTGTGCTGGCGGGCTGTCCTGTTATCCCACACACCCCTCATCCCATTTCCCATTGTGGAAGGTGGGCGTTAGTCTTGAGTCAACTTTTAAACCTGCAGATAATTGAACCGACTTGCCCTGTGGTTTAGTGCTCAGTGTGTTGTGCATTTGGTTTTTGGGGTGACTGAGACCTACGCAGCCACCATATAGAGGTGAAACAGTTCCTTAATGCTGCAAAGTGCAGCTTAATCATTTCCCTTCACACCTTTTAGGAAGGAAAGCAGTCATGTTAGTGGTGTTTGCCATGTCAAGTATCGCTACTACTATTGCTCATATACTCAGGGTTAGGGATTTCAATACCTTAAAAATTGCATTTTGATACATGTGCTGCACCGTTTGTACTGCGGATATAAATAATGCCTTGTTCCCTTTCATAGGTCACTTCGATGCTGCGGTGACGTCACCACATATGGGAACACCTTCGGTGTGACGAATGTCTGAAGCCCTATACCATCACGCCAATCTTATTGGCCAAATAGCGCGTGGCACCGCCCAGCATGCGTAAGCATATATATACCTGGTGCCGCGCGCCATTTACCTCAGATTTCATTCCTTCAGTACGAAGCGAATCTTCTGTGCCCTATTATCTCGCGTTCTCAGCGATCATCTACGAGCAGTATACTCCTCTCCGCGGACGCGATGAGTCAACGAAAGGTAGGAGCCGTATGATGGGTTATCACGAGGAGGCACTTATGAGAGGTTCGTTGCAGCCTCTCTACAGGTTCTCTCCTTGATAGCCTATGGCTGCAGTAAAATATGCATACACTTCCCCTGTGCACTAACGCCAATAGGAAGTATCCGCGCTCTGGAGTGTATTTCTTAAGTCGCCTCGCGTCTAACCCCCACCATTTCGCTTCTGCGGTCGCCGAGGCCCCGCACGAGGTGTTGGTTAGGGGCAATATGTGCGGCTTGACTATGAATACAGTGATGCACTGGAGTTCCATGTGCTCGCTCTCCCCCACTCGAGCGCGTTAATCAACAGTTTTCTCTTCAAATGGTGGATTACGGCTCACACAGCCGCCGCGTTTTCGCTAGCGGCTTGGCCCGATGTTATCTTGTTGGATTGAATCCTGCCGTGGATACGCTTCAGGATTATATACAACGAAACGCAGCGAGTTTGACGTACACGCTTTTCTTCATGTTAATATGCCAGGGACTATGCCCTTCACTGAGAGTGCTGTTAGACTGCTAATGCACATCTACCCTCTCACTGCAGTCCCCATACTCTAACTTTGACTGTCTCGCAGCAAGGGCACCTCGAGCATCATTGAACTGAGCTATCATTCGCGCGCCCCCTCAGACACTCTGCACAATCCAGTCTTCAGAGTTTGAGGGACGGCGCGGAGGCTGGCAAAGATGGCCAGCGTATGACGGTTCACACAGCCGCCGCATTCTCGCTAGCGGCGTGGCCCGATGTTTATCTTGTTGGATTAAATCCTGCCGTGGATACGCTTCAGGATTATACACAACGAAACGCAGCGAATGTGACGCATGCGTTTTTCCTTCATGTTTGCTTAGGACTGTGCCCGCCTCCAGAGAGCGCTGTTGGACTGCTAATGCACATCTAAGCCTCTCACTGCAGTTTCCACACTCTAACATTTGACTGTCTCGCAGCAAAGGCTCCTCGAGCGTCATTTAACTGAGCTATCATTCGCGCGCCCCCTCAGACACTCTGCACAATCCAGTCTTCAGAGTTTGAGGGACGGCGCGGAGGCTGGCAAAGATGGCCAGCGTATGACGGTTCACACAGCCGCCGCGTTCTCGCTAGCGGCGTGGCCCGATGTTTATCTTGTTGGATTAAATCCTGCCGTGGATACGCTTCAGGATTATACACAACGAAACGCAGCGAGTTTGATGCATGCGTTTCCTTCATGTTCTCTAACATTGACTGTCTCGCAGCAAAGGCACCTCGAGCGTCATTGAACGGAGCTATCATTCGCGCGCCCCCTCAGACACTCTGCACAATCCAGCCTTCAGAGTTTGAGGGACGGCACGGAGGCTGGCAAAGATGGCCAGTGTATGACTGCTCACACAGCTGCCGCGTTCTCGCTAGCAGCGTGGCCCAATGTTTATCTTGTTGGATTAAATCCTGCCGTGGATACGCTTCAGGATTATACACAACGAAACGCAGCGAGTTTGATGCATGCGTTTTCCTTCATGTTCTCTAACATTGACTGTCTCGCAGCAAAGGCACCTCGAGCGTCATTGAACTGAGCTCTCATTCGCGCGCCCCCTCAGACACTCTGCACAATCCAGCCTTCAGAGTTTGAGGGACGGCGCGGAGGCTGGCAAAGATGGCCAGTGTATGACGGCTCACACAACTGCCGCGTTCTCGCTAGCAGCGTGGCCCAATGTTTATCTTGTTGGATTAAATCCTGCCGTGGATACGCTTCAGGATTATACACAACGAAACGCAGCGAGTTTGACGCATGCGTTTTCCTTAATGCATGCCAGGGACTGTGCCCTCCACCAGAGAGTGCTGTTGGATTGCTATGCACATCTAACCCTCTCACTGCAGTCCCCACATTCTACATTGTTTGCCTCGCAGCAAATGGTGCTTCGCGCAGCATTGGATTGAGCTGTAATGCCAAACGTTCCCTCAGACACTCTGCGCAATCCAGCTTTCAGAATTCGAGGGGCGATTCAAGGGTCCTGCACAGACGACCCATTTATGACGGCTCGCACAGCCGCCGTTTTTCGCTAGAGGCAAAGCCCGATGTTCAATCTGTTGACCTAATTCCTGCCGTGGACACGTTTCAGGATTATACACAACGGGACGCAACGGCTCTTATACATACACTTCCCCTGTGCACGAACGCCACGAGCTTTTCGTGCCCGGATATTTTAACATGTATGACAGCGTTACAGGAAGCAGAAATTTTGAGACCGCTAGTATGGTCTCGGCCGTGTGTGAACGCTTGCCCGACATTTCTCTATGGGTGTTACGCACGATTTGTCATGGATACACCATTCAGTTTCAATAAGGCCCGCCTCCTTTCCGCAGAATTCTTTCCACGGTGGCGAAGACGATGGAAATAGCGGTGCTGCGACAGGAGATGTCAACTCTGCTGAGCAAAGGGGCTATAGAGGAAGTACACCCCTCTCAGATGGAGGCGGGGTTTTTTACAGCCGTCATTTTGTGGTTAAAAAAAAAAAAAACACTGACGGATTACGACCCTTTCTGGATTTACACCATCTGAATATTGCACTCAGGAAGTTCCTCAGATTCGCTTTAGAGAGCAAAGCGTATCAGTATTTCTCAAAGTGCATGGATGGATCTCTGGCCCCGTTGCGGCCCCAGGGCGTTCGTGTTTGAACTATTTTAGGCGATTAGCTGGTGTTTAGCGCAATCGCAGACTCAAGCACACTCTCATGGGGATCTTGTGCTGAATCATTTAACAGCCTGGGCTTACGTATGGAATGTTTCACCCCGTTGTCTCCGCATCGGACGATTCCGTTGACACGGCGATGTGTGATGTCGCTAAAAATATGTATGTCAACCGAATTCTCCTGACTGAATTCTCCTGACCGGAGTCCGGCTGGGGATTTGCGCTTCCCGAGAGACTGTCACGACGGATGCGTCTTTGACCGACTGGGGAGCTGTTTGTCAAGGGAGTTGGCACATAAACAGGTTGAAATTACTGGCTGTTTTTCTGGCTCTCCAGTATTTGTCGAATCTGCTGATCGGCCGTCATGTGCTGCTCAGATCAGACAACACAGCGGTTGTGTCATACCTGAATCATCAGAGAGGATGTATGCGTTTTTCCCCCAATCTGTCTGATTTCGGCGGTATTATGCAGAATACGGGTGGACAGGGTGGAACAGCTGCTGCTGGTGGCTCCGCGGTGGCACACACACAGCCGTGGTTTGTGGATCTGATCAATCTGTTAGCGGGCTCTCCATGGGAGATTCCCCTCAGACAGGATTTATTATCACAAGCACAGGGACTGATTTGGCACCCGAGGCCAGATCTATGGAATCTGTGGGCGTGGCCTCTGAGCGGAGTGAGTTCATATGTCCCGGTCTTTCTGCTGAAACTACCGAGACTATACTGAATTCTAGAGCAGCTTCTACGAGACGCTTATATGCTTTCAAGTGGAGACTGTTTACGGCCTGGTGTGAAACTCATAATATGGATCCAGTTTACTGCCCAGTGGCGTCAGTACTGGAGTTCCTTCAGGAACGTTTTTCGGATGGAGTGACACCAGCTACCCTAAGGTTTACGTGGCAGCCATTCAGCTTACCACGAGTATATAAATGGTGCCTCAGTGGGCCGTCATCCACTGTTTCTCGTTCATACAGGGTACGCGACGGCTGAGGCCTTTCCGCCCCGTGCGGGTCCCTTCATGGGTTTTTCCATTGTGTTGCATGGTTTATCAGGGCATCTGTTTGAGCCCTTGGAATTGTTCTGGATAAATCCTGACTTTTATAGCACAGACTCTGTGGAAGTGTTGTTGCGACCAAGGCCTAATTATGTCCCTAGGTCGCATCTATCCCTTTCGCTTTCAGCAGGTGGTCCGGAAGGCTTTTTCTCCTGCTGCGGCGGAGTCTGGGGATCTAAGTCTTTGCCCTGTGAGAGCGTTAAAGACTTATGTGGATCGTACTGCCCCCTGGCGTGAGTCTGACCAGCTGTTTGTCTGTTTTGGACATAAGAATAAGGCCATGCAGTTACGAAACAGCGCATGTCCCATTGGCTGGTGGAGGCTATTTCCTTGGCCTATGAGGCGCGCGGGCTCGCTTCGCCCTTAGGAGTAAAAGGTCATTCCACGAGAGCAGTGGCTTCTTCTCAAGCCTTTCTCAGTGGATCTTCTATGGATGATATCTGTGCTGCGACAGGCTGGTCCTCACCGAGCACTTTAATCAGGTCTTACAGTCTGGATGTGAGGATGGCTCCTGGCTCCCGGGTTCTCTCCGCTTGACCAGATGCTTCCTTGGATCCAAGCTATCAGGTACGTCAGGCGTGATGGTATAGCGTTCCCATACGTGGTGACGTCACCGCAGCATCGAAGTGACCTATGAAAGGGAACATCTCGGTTACGTATGTAACCTTGGTTCCCTGAATGGGGAACGAGATGCTGCGGTTCTGGCCGTGCCGTACCTTGATAGCTTTCTTCTTCGTCATGAAATCTGAGGTAAATGACGCGCGGCACCAGGTATATATATGCTTACGCATGCTGGGCGGTGCCACGCGCTATTTGGCCAATAAGATTGGCGGGATGGTATAGAGCTTCAGACATTCGTCACACCGAAGGTGTTCCCATACGTGGTGACGTCACCGCAGCATCTCGTTCCCTATTCAGGGAACCAAGGTTACATACGTAACCGAGATGTTTTTTTATGATTAAAATATGATATTCCTAGACTTACAGATAGACAGTGATATCATAGGACAATCATTTAGATTGTATGCACCAAATGGGACCAGGCCTAACTCGATGCATTCTTTGGAGATAATTTCAATCTTACCTTAAGCCTTACCTATCTATGATCTATGTAAACTTGATAAATATTAGAACATCTCACTGAGCATTCATTCATTCATTTTGTTTAAACTTTATAAGAAATATAGTTATTTATTTGTTTGTTCTCCCATTGATCATTCATTCATTCGTTCATTTTACTTATTCATTTTTTGTGTAAATCATATAAGAAATTTTAACTTTATAAATATAAAGTTCTCACATTGACTATTTATTTATAAATTTATTTTTTTGTT
Source organism: Carassius carassius (assembly GCF_963082965.1). Lineage (NCBI taxonomy): Eukaryota > Metazoa > Chordata > Actinopteri > Cypriniformes > Cyprinidae > Carassius > Carassius carassius. The sequence goes on from NC_081783.1 coordinate 21,152,964, forward strand.
TTATTTCAACCTTAAAAGAAATAAAGTTTGAAAATCTCCCATTGACATTAACAGAATTGTCTTCATATAAAATATAACGGAGTTCCATCTTTATTTGAACTCTAGCACTCTATTCTAATTCTACTCTCGAAAAAAAACACACTTGTCCCTTTTAGACTTGCACTCTATTAATTTGCTGCTTGTTTTCTAAAAAACAAGAACTTTTAGAACTTGCATATAATTGCTCTTTTGTTGATTTTGATTGCTTCCATGGTCCTCATTTGTAAGTTGCTTTTGGATAAAAATCTGACTGTGGCTGGGCCATGCAAGGACATTCACAGAATTGTCTGTAAGACACTCTTGCTGTGTTGTTAGGTCACTGTCCTGTTGGAAGTTGAACCTTCCCCAGGCTGAGCTTCTGAATGCTCTTGACTGGGTTTTATTAAGGAATTAAATTCATTATCTCTATATTTTGGTGCTTTAAGCTTTTCTCCTACTATCCCTCAGTCCCTGCCGCTGAAAAACAGCCCCACAGAATGAGGTTGCTACCAGCACATTTTACTTTTGGCATGGTACTCTGCAGGTGATGAGTGGAGCTGGTTTCCTTCAAACATGATGCTTAGAATTGAGGTTCATCAGACCAGTTAATCTTGTTTCACATTCTGGGGGTCCTTTAGGTTTTTTTGTTTGTTTGTTTTGTTTTTTTGGCAAATTCTTAGTGTGTTTTCATGTGTCTTCACTGAAGAGATGATTAAGTCTTGCCACACTGGCATGAAGCCCAGATCAGTGGAGTGTTGCAGTGATTGTCCTCCTGTAGATTCCTATTATCTCCACATTTGATCATGGAGGTCAACCGAGACTAAATGCTTCTGTGAACCTTCAGTGAAGCAGGATGCTTTTGAACTCTTCGTGTGAACTCTTTGTGTGGCTTGACACAAACCTGTTTCTGAGCTCTACAGGCAGTTTTTCTGAACTCAGGGCTTGGTTTTTGCTCTGATATGCATTATTAGCTGTATTATTAAGACAAATCATACCCATTCACTTGAATTTGCCTCAGGTTAAATTCACTCAAAGTGCAGTAACATCTAGAAGATGTAAATTTCAACTGTACCATGCAGATAAGGGTATGATTACTTATGCAATGGAATCATTTAAGTGTTTTATTGCTAATATGTTAAAAACCTTTTTTTTTTTTTTGCTTTGCCATTATGTTGTATGGAGTGTAGAATGATGTGGGGGAAAAGTAATTAAAAGTAGTTTAACATAAGGCAGCAACATAACAAAATGTGAAAAAAAATGAAGGGGTATGAATATTTTAACAAGGCACTGTATTTACTAAATGTTTACTAAATTGTCTTCCAACTGTTTTGCATTCTGAATTGTGATTGGTCTTGTCTTACTTGCATATATTAATTCATTTATAGCCGTACAGTGCACTGCTGATAGAAAAAAAGACACAAACTGATGGCTAAAAGCCTAAACTTACATTTACGCTGTGCTTTTGCTGCATCACAGGTGATGCTGTTTCAGGAAATGCAAATACAGTATATGTGGAGAGTTAATGTTACTCTGGACAGATGCTGCTGTGAGGGGTGAGAGTGAGTAATGGTATAAATTTGATCTCTAAGGGAAATTTTTTTTTTATGTGCATGACCGCAATGACATTAAACAATCTAAATTTGCATGAAGTAACGTGCCTTAACGAATAGCTCTAATTCACTGTAATGCTAAGCATCCCAGTGTGGTTTAAGTGGGTAAGAGTGATGCATGCTGACCTATTAAATGTAGGAGTCAAAAATGGGTGGATCTATTTTCCAGGCCTGTTTCCCATTGCTTGTCATAAAAGCATATGATTAGGGACTTTCCCAATATCATGTCCACCTTAGCGATGGAAGATATCAAACACACAAAAAAGTGAAACTTTAAAATTCCGCTGTTCGCTGTCCCACGGTTTAAATATAGGTCAGGATCAAAGTGAGCAGCTGCATTTCCATGAAAAGCTGTAGCAGAGGTGCAGTTCATCACCTGTGTCCCCTTGAAAGTACACTTATGTCATTTTAATGCATCAAAACGAATGAGTCAATGAATAAATCTCAAACTTTTAGAAGAAATCAATTCACGTTTATTTAACTTAAAATGTCAGAGATTCATATAAATAACAAATAAATACTTTTTATAAATAAATAAGCAGCAAAGCTTCTGAAAATAGTGCTTTTCTTTAAAAAATTTAAATACAACTTTGAGAACTGGCAAGATGTTGGTCTTCATAGAATTTACATACACAACTATATCAAAAATACATTCCAAGCTGTGCAATGTAAAAACATGTAATTAATAATGTAAACCAGTATGATATGACTTAAATCACATAAATAAATAAAATAAAAAAATACTAAAAAACAAACATTTTAGTTACATTTCACCGGTATGCTTTTTACTTTCCTTGTATAGAAAAGCATCCTGCCGTGCTCAAGAGCAGATTCACATGATCGGGGGTCAGTCAGTGGTCTCTACCCGGAGCCGAGTCGTTGCACCTGAACCTTCAGGTTGTCTAGAAACTGTTCAACATCAGTTTGCTTGTAGTTCTTACATAAGCAGTCTGGGCTGGGCTGGGTTGTAATCTAGTGACAGCAAAGAGAAAGAAAAACATGTCAAACTCTAAATATAAACAAAAAATAGTCACATTTTATATGGCAGTTGTACTATAAAAAAAAACAGTTCTTTAAAAAAAAAAACTAACATTTTTTCTCATTATGAAGAACATTTATAAAAGCCATTTAAGAACCTTTTTAATAGATAAAGAATGTTTTTGTGGAATTATTTATGGAATCATTGATGTCAACTTTTATTTTTTAAGAGTTTTCAGCACTAATTAATCTCATTATTAACTTCTATATGGCCACTTAAGGCCAATCAGATGAAGCACAGAAAATAGTTAAGGTTAGAAAAATGTTACTTACATTAATCTTTGTGCTGTTCAGTCCAGTTAAGACATTGTCATAGGCGTCAAATCTGGGGTCGTCTTTAGTAATATTGCATTTAGATTGAAGGTCCGATAGCCCGATGAAAGTGCAGTTCCAAGCTGAAGACATGCAATCCTTTAAAGAAACAGAGATAGGATTGTATTAAGTCTGTTCTAAAGCAGCATCTCTATGTCCCTTCTGCTGTGAGTGTGTGTGTGTGCGTGTGTGTGTGAGAGAGAGAATTATTGTGAGAGCTGTGTCTGCTGGCTTGAGGTTTTGGCTTTCTCGTAGTAACCTCCTTCCTGTGTGAGTGATCTACTGTCTCTCTTTAGCAAACAAAGCGATGTTATGTGCTCAAAGCTCAAAAAAGTGAACTTACCTCTTTGATGTCAGAAGGGGAGTATAATCTTATGTTGCCTGGCTGTAAAAAAAAAGAAACAAATGCATACAAAGTTAGTTTATGACTTTAAAACAGCTTGTGATGGGTAATATCGCTGGGTGTTTTAAAGCAAATAGGCCTAATACTCACACATTCAACATCTTCAATAACTAATTTGAAAGTTGTAATAATTTCCAATAGTTCTTCAGCATCCCTTTTCACAGGCTTGGCGCTCAGGCAGATGGCCAGTGCCAGTGTCAAAGCAGAAATCCAGTGTAGAGCAAACATGATGTCCTTTCACCTGCTGGATGGTTATCCTGAGTTCAAAGTTGTGTGAGTGACTTATCACCAACTTGTCTTGTCTATTTATTGGGTGCACTTGGAAAAATGAATGGGTGGGCAGAGGACTTCAGATATTAGCTAATGCAATCAACTGCTGGAGTTTTTTTTTTTTCCTTTTGATGACTGTTGGGATTTTCTTTTTGCCCTTCTCCCTCATCTAGCCCCCACCCCCTGTCCTTCCACCCTGACTCTGTGTGTGTGTGTGTGTGTGTGTGTGTGTGTGTGTGTGTGTGCATTGAGGTTTCACGCTGATCTGATGTACTCAATGTGGGAACGTAGTCACCAATAAATAGTACATAATTTTGTATAAAAATATTTTTTTAACCATTCTGTCACTTCTGATGCAATACATGTGTTTGACATTACATCATAGGCACCACCGGGGTCATTGCTTGTGTTGGTTTCGAAAGATTTCATCTTTTTTTATTTATATATAAATCCCTCAGAAACTACTACTTTATAAGCCAGAAAGAAATTGGTGTTGGATTTAAATTTGAAACAATTTTTACTCAGAATGTGCTTGTAAATAATTACAGAGGAACTTCAGTAAACATAATGAATGAAAATGTAAAGAAAGATTGAAATACTAAAGCAATCTTTGTTTATTTTATATAGAACTTATATATAGAACTTGTATAACTTGTATTTATATAATTTTACTCCATGTGTGAAAATGATGGTGTGTCATTTTTCTGACAGCAGTGGGCGCTTTAAAGCATTATATTGATGGAGATATGTGGAGATATGTTTTTGGGTTACTGAAAGTAAAGCGTATACAATTCTTACAAATAAAGGTTCTTTATTGGCATTGCTAGTTCCATAAAGAACTTTCCATTTCACAAAAGGGTCTCACAAGGTTCCAAAAGTGGGTACATCAGTGTCATAGAAGAACCATTTTTGGTTCTCTAAAGAACTTTTCAGTGAACAGTTAAAAAAATAACTTTTTTTGTTTTGTTTGTTTTTTAAGAAAATACCCGTTTCCACTATATTTCTTCCCACTATATTTATACCTTTTTTTTCATGGAAAGATTCCATTTGATGTTCAAGGTTCTTCATGGAACGAACCATAAGTTCCAACATTGTAAAAATGATCGCTGTGATTAGTTATCCTAACTTAAAGGGATAGTTAACCAAAAATGAAAATTCTGTCATTAATTACTCACCCTCATGTTGTTCCAAACCTATAAGACTTTCATTCATCTTCAGAACACAAATGAAGATATTTTTGATGAAATCCGAGAGATTTCTGACCCTGCATAGACAGCAACACAAATACCACGTTCAAGGCCCAGAAAGAGGTAGTAAGGCCATCATTAAAATAGTCCATGTGAAAAGTGGTTCAGTGTAATCAGTGGCTCAACAGTAATTTTATGAAGCTACGAGAATCCTTTTTGTGCACCAAGAAAACTAAAATAACGACTTTATTTAACAATTTCTTCTCTTCTGTGTCAGACTTCAGTGCGCGTTCATGAGAGTACCATGATGAATGAGTGTGGTGCTCCTGACACAACATATTCTGATTCAAATAAGTAAGGCTGGACAAAAGATGGAAAGTCATCCTCTCTGCTGAAATCTTCAGACATGTTTATGGAGACCGATTTGTCATCTTTTTTTTTAAACAAGGTGTAGTTGATCCTGGCTTTACATCAGACATGCTTTTTTGTGGATGGTAAAAAACATTGTTGGGACTTTGGGGCAGTTTGTGTTACTAAAGACCGGCGGAATATTTTGGGAAGCTTGTTAATTTTTTATATGTTATTCTGTTCTGTGACATGAAAGCTGTGCAAGAATGTAAATTCTTGTTTTAATGGTATAGAAAGATTTTACAAATGTATAAATATTTAAAAATGTGGTTAATTTTTGCAATTTCTTAAAGAAACAAACCTTTATATTCTTATATAAATGGACAATTCAGCTGCTTCAATGCGAGAAATCTTTCACTATAATCTTTCACAAAGAAAATACCATTTAAGTCTTTCTTCTTCAAAACTTAATTTTTAATTGAATGTGTTGCCATTTCTTGTAATAGTTTCTGAGGGTTTTATAGGCAAAGAAGCAGAGTAAATACATTGAAACCCAAACAAAACCTGAAGGTGCTTCAAATGTAACGGTGTGCTGTAGTATGACCTATATGTCAAATACATGCATCACATCACAGAATACTTTGACAAAACATTGTGAAAATTTTCAATTCAATTCAGTGTTATTCTTTCAGTAAATGGGGCAAAAACACATCACTACTCAAGAAAAAAAGCTGTTTTCACAGCTCTAGAGGTAAAAGCTCTACAATACATCAAGATAAATTTCTTTCATCTGAAAAGTACATGAGTCAAGATTGCAGATATTATCTCCAGGCTGTTCCTTCCTATTAATGTCTACACTTACACATTTAGAGAACAAAGATGTAGTTAATGGATTACTATATTAAGTCTCCCACAGGAGATATGGTGACATAATTTCCTTTTCTATTGCTTAACAAATCAGCACAGTGCAAACCCTTTTAAAAAAGGGTTGAGACCACAGCATGCGATGGTACGTCATGGTATAGTTCTGTATGATTTCCATATTGAAACAGTGGTGTTAAACATAATACTTAAAAGTATTTCTAAGTATATTGCGGTATTACCTTAATTGTTGTCCAAAAAGTGATATGGTTTTGTTTTGTTTTTTGAGAGAGTGTGAAATGACTCTTGATATACAGTATTAGGTCATTGTGTCATTTTTCACCATTTAGTAATAGCCTGTGGTGTGGTGCAGCAAACTACTACCTTAAAAAACTGCCGTGGAAAATATACTTGTAACATTATTACTAACAGCCTACATTTTGCACACAAACTGGTTTTCCCCATTTACATAGTTTGAAGATCCTGATATTTACGCACATTGCACACACAGCCTAAATTATTTTAGTTTGTGGTCAAAAAGTCAGATAACATTTTGTTATATATTTGATTATTTTCCTGAAAATCACTTTTGTATGTGATTAGGAAGCTTTATAATAGCCTCATGTTCATGTAATCTTGGTAAGACTTGGTAAGAAAGTAGGTTTCCCCTTTGCCTAGCATGAATCATTGGGGATTGATTCGGTTTGATCATTTTTCCATGCTAGGTAGCAGTCGATCGAGATCGTTGTTCATGCAAATTAGTTTTTAAGGTTAACATGAAGCTTGATTTTATTCAGTGGCCTTAAAATATATATAAATAGTTAAGCTACATTTGAAAACGTTTTAATTTAACTGGATGGTGGCTGTGAAAAGAAATCTGCATCGTTTTTGTGTTTGATCATTCATTAAAAAAAATCCCAATATTCTAACCTTTCATTGAAGTAAAACATATTAATTGTTCGCGTAGACTCACGTAATGAAAAAGATAAAGGTTTTCTCATATGCATGTTGGCCACAATTACTGGCACCCCAGTAATTCTAAATTCTAGAAATTCTAATGAGGTAAATATTTCTGAAGTTTATTTCCATTCATATTTCCATTTTTCTTGGCACACCAGGGTGATTATGAACAGAACATTGTCCAGCCATGATGTCCTACTCCACAGGATTATAAATAACCATCCATCCATCACAATGAGTAAGTGGCTGTAAGAAAAGAGCTAAAGTATGGAAAATCCCCATTTCATACGGTATATTGTCCTAATGCACATAAGGAGGAGAGTTTGAGTGGCCAAGGACTCTCCAAGGATCACAGCTGGAGGATTGCTGAGATTTGAGTTATTCAGGAGGGGTTTCAAGAAAGATCCTCCACCCTCATCCAAAAGCAAAACTCCAGCATATTCAGTTGTCAGACACGACTGGAATTTGAAATGAGACCGGCTTCTGTGGTCAGATGAAACTAAACAAAGATCATCTTGGCAGCAAACATTTAGGATGTTTTTGGTGGAAACCGAGATAAAAAGTATTGCATGTCCTCAGAACTGCTGCATCTTTAATGTCGTTGGCCTATTTTTCTAACCATGGACGTCTGGGACATCATCATCATGGATTCTATCAAATATCAACAGATAAAAAAATCGAAACCTGACTCCCTCTGTTAGAGATCTTATAATGGGCCGTGGCTGGATCTTCTATCAGGAAAATGATCCAAACCAAACATCAAAATCAATTAAAAATGCACTTTTGCCATTTTTGCACTTCCTATCATTTACTTCAATGATAAATTTGAATTTTTTTAAAGATCTGTATGTGCCTTCATGCCTTACAGGTTAGTTTTGTTTTATTAAGAGATCTAAAGATGGGTCAGCTCTGTTCTGTTTGTTCTAAATGTAACCCTGAAAAGGCGTTTGTATCAGGGGGGATACACTGATTTGAGACGCTGTGGGGAGACGCAGTGAAAGTGTAAATTTCATTTCTTGGTTTCAGGTTGAAAGGGTGTTATGAATGTTTAGATCCGTTGACTGTTCATACATTCTTACAGACAGTATTTAAAAACCTCATGCCCACCTGTAGTGGGGAAATACTCAGAAGTTAATGTATTTCACATATATCAGTTAATGTATTTCACAGATTTAAATATCATAAGTCAAGTATGAACTTGACTTATGACTGTAAATGTTTGTATCTCAGGGAATGTGTTTAAGGGTACAAATCAAGATTTTTTTCACCAATATAGATTCTGTGATCTATAGACTTGGGCACTGTTTTAGAAGATCAATTCTGTATACTCTTAAATTAAAATTCAATAATTTAGTCATTGATCACTGAATTTAGTTTTAGGTCAACAATACACCGATTTATTTCTGGTGTGTGTATATGTATAGGTAAATATCAAATAAGATGCTCAATAAAAATTCAGACATGAAAACTTAATTTTTTACATTTAAAAAATAAAAATTGATGATAAAAAAAAAACAAGCCGCTTCAGTCCAGTAAATGATCTTGAATTATTACAAACAATATAAAAGTTAATCTTACATTTACTTTAAAAAAGTCATTAAAGATTATAGCCAAAAGACTACTCGTTAAAGTATGAACTATTAATAAGAGGATGGAAGGCATGAAACTTGTGTATTAGAATTAGTTTTTTGATCATATTGATAATTTATAGGTCCTAGAAATATGATACAGTAGGCTAATATATTCATAAATAGACATTATATTTATTGTTTATTGTATAAACAATAAATATAATTGCAATATACAATAATATTGTATTTATTGTATATATATATATATATATATATATATATATAAATGTATTGTGTGTGTGTTTTGTATTATTTGTGTCTTAATATGATTGAAAGTGGCGATAAATTAATGTTCTGATGTAGAATTAAATATTGGTCAGTTTTTTTTTAATGAGATTTAAATATCAATTGGTTTTGTTTAAAACAAAAGTCAGCGATTCTCAAAAAATATTTAAGATGTTTCAAGTGAAGAATCCGAAGACGTCTGATGCTTGAGAATGCCTTTTAGGTCTATATTATGAAAACCTTTAGTAAACTTTCTCGAGCCTCAGATTTTCATTAAAAAAAAAAACTAATTTCTGACATATGGAACAGCTGTTCAATATAAGCAAATGCGAATCAAGTTAAGTCAAATAATACTTCAAGTAGTACATTACAGAGTTGGATAATAATTAAGACATTTATAAAAGATGAAGTAAGGGTTGCTCATGCAGTGGAAGCTTCACTACACACAATGACTGTCCCTTGGTGGTTAGAGAGTGTGGGTGTTTGTAGTGAAAGTGTGAGAGAAGGGAAGCCGTCAGGGAAAAGCCCTTTGTGTGTGCTTTGGACTGGCTGGTTCATCACAGGTTTTGCATCTAAAGGCGATGTTGTCATGGAAAAGCTTCTTTCAGCACCTCAGGGTTCCCTCTCTGTGTGTGTGAGTAGAGGCTGAGTTTATCTTGAACAATCATGACTCTGTTACGTCAGAATCCCACTGACTTTTTCCCTAAAATTACAAAAAACGCATTTTAAATGCATCCTGCCCACTTCATGTCATGTTAAATGGATAGTTAATAATTTCTTCTATAAATTTGTGGTTTGGCATAAAAATAAATGTGTAAAAAAATTCAAAAATATATACTTAGTGACGTTTGGTTACACTCTAATTTTAAAGGTGCCATAAGATGTTTCTAAAAAAACATTATTTTGTGTATTTGGTGTAATGAAATGTGTTTATGTGGTTTAATGTAAAAAAAACATTATTTTCCACACACTGTACATCACTGTTGTTCCTCTCTGCCCTGTCTTTCTGAAATGCGTCGATTTTCACAAAGCTCATTGTTCTGAAAAGCGAGGTGTGCTGTGTGCTGTGATTGGCCAGCTATCCAGTGCGTTGTGATTGGCTTAATTCCCTTAAGTGTGTGACAGAAATGTTATGCCCCTCTCCAAACTGTGATGGAGCGAAGAGACAAAACATTAAAAAAACCATTATAAATGGAATTTTTTTGCATCCAGTGGAACATAATTTCTGATTATAATGACTTATACTGTCTTTGTACGTGTTGTGTTGTGTTGCATTGCGGCGCATAAACACAAAACCATGTCTACATTTGTGATTGGAGACAAGACAAACAACAAGCGCTACTCCACACTTCTTAAAACTCACGTTTGAATCATCAGTGGCAAATTCTTTAAATATGTAAACGTACTTACAGACTGTGAGTCAGAACAGCTGGCATTGTAGTCTTCTCTCCCAGGAAAGAGTCCTCATCCTCCATAAAATGCACTGCACACATCTGAATATTTGGGCTGAACTGTTCTGTAACACTGTTGTGATAACAACTTAACCACTGATTTTTTAGTCGTGTCCTCTTTTGGAAGGCCAAACAAAGTAGTTTCGCTTCACAATGAAACTGGTAACCACATGTGATGACCCTGGACTGGACTTTGTCCAGGGTGAAAGGTGATCCACAGCGTGAAGTTGATGTATTTCCTCAGTGACCAGCACGGATCATCTCTAGGCATGCTGAAGTGGATATCGTCCTCTTTTGGAAGGCCAAACAAGATAACGATATTAGCGTCCACACCAGTGAAACGATATCATCTGTATATTCTAAGCGTACGTGCGTCTGCCCCTTTAAATTCTCCAGCTTGTTATAGCAGGATGGATTGGCTGTCAATGTTTGTATTGTTCATCGTTCAATTTCTCTGTGCCATTATCGTTATAGTTGTAGTGTGGACTATGCTATTCTTTAATATTGAGAATGATTTTTAGAACTATATCATTATAGTTATTGTGCTTGGTGTGAATGGGCCTTTAGTGTTTGCAACTTTACAGATCTTCTTTATGGACCAAGAGCTTGTAACACTCCAAAGAGAAAAGAAACATTTAAATCGCATCATATGAACCCTTTACAACATAATGTTTTTGGTATAATGTTCCTGTAAAGATGATGTGAACCCTTTGATGTTTCTGATTTATGGAGTGACTCACCAGCACATTCTCCTTGGATCTCCTGTCTGGAAACATGTTGAAACGTCTAGCCAATTCCAGAAGAACTATTTGATTTTTGTAGGTGGAAAAACAGGAATGAGGGCATATTTAAATTTGTCAAAACTGCTTTATGGAGGTTTTATCTACTGAAAGTCTTTGGAAAGACATTTCCTCAGCTGAACAATGGGTATGTTGTTAAACAACAGTAGGGGAGAGCGGGGCCGAAAGTAACGTAGGACGAAAGTAACAAAGCGATTTTCTCAGAGCCTATTACTGCATTTGCATTCCCAGCTATGACGGTATATTCAGCATTCAATCCTTGATGGAGCTGAGAAATATCACGTGATTTCCTCATCATTTCCCGCAGTTAGGTCGGTAAAACTGTTTTCGAGTACAAAAAGTAAATTATTGAAGCGGTAATTTTTTTAAATTAGTTGTGTTGTTTTTTTTGTTTCATGTGTCACAGTAATGATCAATCTACAGGTTATTTAGTGCTTTAACACATGCTAAAGTTTGCATTATCAAAGTTTTTTAGTATAAAAGTAAATCAGGTTTAAATGCCAGGAGTTCCTGTCGGGACGAAAGTAACAGTTGTTACTTTTGTCCCGCTACAGTGACAAGAAGTATTTATTTTGTTCCGGTACATGCTATTCTGTGAATTTCTGTCTCTTGCATCATTTATTAAAATGTTTATGTCATATTATACCAAAAGAATATGTCTGAGTGAGGGTCAGAAAGACAAACAGTGGTCTGGTTTTATCCAGATGTTTATGAGAGGGCGTTTCTGGACATAGAGGAACATCTGGGCAGCTCCTACCTCGCATTTACCTTAGTTATATTTAGGTTTTAGCCATACCTTAGCTTTTACACCTCCAGCTATGAATTTGCAGTGTTTCCAGATGTTTTAATGCACATTTTGAATTTATGCATAAAAACAACTGGATGGAAACATGGATAGGCTTACTGTTACATTATGTTTAGAATTTATATTATGCCAATGTAATTTAATTATTATATTGTTCCTTCTGTTGAAAAAATGTTTTATAAAAATAAACTGAAATAAAAAAAATAAAATAAAGTTTGTACAGTCGGGTTTTGAGACATTTGATGAAACTTAAATTATAAATAAAAATATAAATATGTAATTTAATTTTTTTTTTTTTGCAAAAATAAAAGACAGAATATGTTTGCAGTTACATATTAACAAGATCATAGTCAGGTATACTTAATAAAAATAAGAGTAACAGAAAATAAATCTAGCTTATATTGTTGTGTTACTTTTAACCCACCTGTGTGTTACTTTCGAAATACCACCTGGTATTGATAGACCACACTTATGAGTTACTGACCACAGCAGAAATATATCTCTGTCTACAACATTATCTTTTAAAATGATGTTGTTCTGAAAAATGGTACTTTCGCCCCTGCTCTCCCCTATGGTCCATTGAATGTACTGTACTTCTGTCTCTCAGCTCCGTTTTTATTTCAATCAATGTAAGTCTATAAACACTTTATACAGTATGAACATTATGAAGAAAGTTATTTATGTTTTGTTTTTACATTTTGTAATGACAAAATATGGTGAAGGCATAGCTCGTTAATGTGAATTTATGTATTGCGCATATAATTATAGTCACCATGTTGCAAGGCAGTTTCTTTTTTTTTTTAGTCATAACTAGGTTGGCAGGAAGTTCCCATGTGATATAACATCCTGAAGTGGTTTAGACAATAAAGCCGCTTGTGAGGGGCTCGGTCCTACAGGGTCAGGCATGATCAAGATAACCACTGTGGGCTGCAACAATGATAATACTCATTTATATGAAATTTCTCCTCAAAAGCCCACACACTTGCGTCAGTGCAAACTACCTGAACTATGGAAAAATGGCACGATCAGAACAAGAGGAAAAATCAGTTTCACTTAGTTTCACAAGGGTGTTGAATCATAATGATGATTGGAACATGAATAATGATAAGGAGCTCTGATTTGATCATAAATAGATAGATAGATATACTTTGAAGGCCATGCACATTATACTGTATCTCATTTGAGCAAAAGTATACAAAGTGGTACATGGTGGAGAAAGCATTCACCAAACACTCAATGGTGCAATTGTTTACAATGAATAAATGTTTTATATATATATATATATATAGAGAGAGAGAGAGAGACTAATTGACTGGATTAAAAAGAAGCCAGGACTAACAGATGAGGAAGATCCCTAATTGGGTAGTAATTGTTAATTGTTGAATGTATAAAGGCTGTTTCACATTGAGCACGATGCAAAAAAAGTGAGGCGACTTGCCAACAAACGGTGCTTTCACACAGAGCATGAAACGATTTCATTTTCTGCTAATTCATTGTAATTCACAATATTGTTATCTATAGTTGATTTGGATTCTATAATAGGCAGACATGCACTCTTTTTATGTTTTATAAATGAATGAACGCTACACCTGCTTATCATTTGTCATAAACATCCCTTATTGTTATAAAAATACCATGAGCTGCATAAAAAACTGAAAATGTATCATCATAATCCCCATTATTAGCCCCATAGGGATTTATTGATTCTATTCAAAAGCATCATCGAACGAACATTCATACCAAATTTTATGTTCAGTGTGAAAAGGCCTTAAGAATAAGAATATTGGAATTGGATAGTCAAATGTACAGATGGCATCTCAGCTTTGCTGTCTCCACTGATAAAGTGTAATATTGACATCTGGAGCTCGAAGAAGACTTTTTTTCATGAAAATAGATGAACTGATGGATAGAAAGGTACATAGATAGACAAAGAGAGATATCACTGGTTAGTTGGTTGTTAGTTAATGGTGGGTGTATTGTTGTAAAATCAGCCTGAAGTGGCCTTTACAGTTTAATGTAATAATCACACCTGTAGAGGAAATGTGGCCAGATAGATGGTCAAAATGAGTCATTCTTCTCTATAGATTTATAATGAACAGTGACCCAGCATGCGCCCTTGTGCAACAGGAAGGACCTGCTGATGTCATTTTAATTAGGTCATTGCAAAACCTTCATAGTTTAGATTTCACCTTTCAGCAGCAGAAGTATTTGCCTGTACATGTCTCATTTTTTTTTTTTTTGATGTGACCCTGACCCTGATTCTCTCATATCTGTGCTCTGGTACTGACTCATCTGCCACTGGACAGGCTGTGATCTGGTTATGATGTTTGTTGGTTGTTTACCTTCTGTGTGTTGTGAATATATTGCAGAAGGTTTTTTTTTGTGGCCATCTGAAAATCTGAAATCCCCCAGTTGGAAATCACACACGGCTGTTGTTTAAATCAACAAAACACATTTTTTAACACCTGCTGAGAGAAGCTGTTTGCAGCTGCCAGACTTTGAACACTTAGTGGTGAGGCTAACCACATTTTATGAGTGTGCAATTAAACAAGTGTCTCTGCTTTTCTTTCACTGATTCGTAGTTTTTTTTTTTTTTTTAAATGCCAATTGCAAATTGCAAAAAAAAAAGTTGGGTTTGTGACTACAAAAAGGTTTTACCCTGTGCTGATCTCCAGGTGCTAGCAAAGCTGGTAATGGGGAAAAAACTCTTATAAGCAAAGGTCTTTGGGACTTTTTTTATAATCTTTGCTCAAGCATGCATGATCTTTGCTTTACAATACTGTTTGTGCTGTTTAATACATTCTCACTAGTTTCAATGTCAACAAAAAAAGTAAAAACAAAAACAAAAAACAGCATAAAAAGTCCAGAAAAGCACAGCAGCAACTCTTCTTTTCTTTATACAAACTTTTATTACTTTTACTATCATGTTCCACAAACCTTTTCTTGATGATCTGGCAGTGTTATCCTGTAGGTAATGGCCATCACTGGCAAGGAACATAGTTGCTATGAATTAGAGCTGTAATCGGGCCATAAATGTTAGGCCTGACAGGTTTCGGCCCGAGCCCGACAAGTACATTTTGATTGACAGCTTTTTAAAAGCCCGAAACTGTTTACAGCCCAACATTATTCAAATGTGCGCACACACAGCTCTTTTGCCTTTTGTCAAGAATGAGTCATTTATACATGTTTTAACATAATTTATTCATAACTAACGTAGACTAGACCACTTGGAAGTTGGAATAAAGAAATAAAATAAGTCATCTGTGACATCTTAACATCTCAGCACTATAAATAGACATAGGCTCATTTAGCCTAAAAATAGACCAACGCACCAATAAAACGAGTATTTTTTAACAAATTAAATTAAGATAAATTTTAAATTAAGATGGGTATTTGGCAATAACGGAATTAAGATAAAGGCTCTGCCGGATTTGCTTCACCACTATAAGCTGGTATTTAATAAAAGAATAATGCCAACATTAGCGTAAATACCACATTATGCATTTAAGACTCAATGAATATTAAGTTATCATTTGAAAAACCTTAACTCACAGAGATTAGACTAGGTCTACATGTTTTTGTGGAGGAAAATGATTGAATCCACTGTAGATGGCTTCAACGCGTTTCTGCGCTCACTGATGGTGCGTCATTATTCACTCATTATTCTCATTATAAACACGGTCAAAACTTTTCCACACCTCAGACTTTGCTTAAGTTGCTGGTGCAACCAAAATGTAATCGCCAGAGGCAAGCCTCCGTTTCACCTACTCCCAGTGGCGGACTAGGACAGTAAATCAGGCCGGGAATTTGACTCCACCCCAGGCCACCTCTGTTTCTGCAGTCACCACCACACAATTCATGTGTCCATCAGACTGCTAAACTCTTTGGCTCTTTCAGTTGTTTGAATTGGGTTATACTTAAAAAATTAATAGAAATCCTTAGATTGTGGACGGGTAAAATAATCAAATGAAGTATCAAGAAGTATCAAGGCATTCACTGTCCCTATCATCTTTCCCTTAATCCCCCTCTCTCTCACTCGGCACACTGAGTTTCTCTGCAATATGAAATAAGCACTTTCAATAATCTATATTAATTATACAGCCATCAATTGTATGTCCCAATGATCACAGTCCTACTACTGATGACCTTATAAATCATAAAAGCTCATATTTTTAAGAGTATAGCTAGCATGTTTAGTTTTGCTAATAGCTTAAACTTTACTTGAAGGTTCCTGCTCTGACTCAAAAGCTGAACTGTCCACCCCATCTTGTTCAACAGCAGGAGCACTAGTGCTAATGTTGCTTCCTTCGTCACCTTCAAAATAAATAAGCATTGTACACTAGGCTACATATTGTAGACTAGAAATGGAAAATCTAAATTTCTGGTAAATTTTGGCACTAAAATTTTTTTGGGACTACTGTATCCCCTTATGTAAAACAGTGTGCTAGTTTGTCATTAAGATGCTCTTTTAAAACATCCATCATTATATACATTTGTAATATATATAGGCTATATATATATATATATATATATATATATATATATATAATTACTTTTTTTATTTTATTTTTTTTTATAGATTTTATCTATTGTAAGTCGCTTAAAAATGAAAGCGTCCGTCTGCCAAATGATTATGTAAATATTAGGGTGGAACAGTTAAACTTTTTCACAGTTCGGTTTGTTTCACGGTTTTAGAGTCACGGTTTCGGTATGTTGTATGTGCTATGTTCATGGAAAAACTATACTTTCAATATATTAGTGTTGTCAAAAGACCCGGTACTTCGGTACCAAGTCGGTACTAAAAAAATATAAATGTGACGGTACCAGGTTTCTTTAAGTACCGGTAGTACCGAGGTCCCGTTCAAACCCGGTTCAGCGCTATGATTTCCGCGAAGCAGAAAAAGGACGGAATCTCAAAATCCAGTCATGAAAATGAAACTTACATTTTAATATGGACAGTCACAGAATTTGTCAGTTAGCATAAATTAATCAAATCAAATCTTCATATGGACCAGTAGCTATCTGTAAATGTTAAGCTGCAAAAGTTGTTTGAAATATGAATCTGTGTTCTGCGCGTCTCTGTGTGAATGAATGAATGACAGAGACATGCGGGTTTGTTTACTACATAGACTGAAGCGCATGACGCTTGCATTAATTTCAGCATCTGAGCTTCAGAGTTCCCTCTCCATCAAGCGATCTGAACTTTTCAGTTCATCTCAATGGACACACAGCGCACCTGTATTTGATGCTCTGTAAACTCTTTGTGAAGGCGCACGACTCACCGTCGCTTTACTGATAGCGCTGTTTCTCACACATGCAAAGAGAGAGAGAGCGAGAATCTTACCACGCTGAATCGACACGCTATATGTAAACTATTCTTTGTTGTCTTCTCCAGTCAAAATAATGGAGTTCATTTAGAATTATTCATATTCATTTTCGAACAAGCAGAAGACATACCGGTTTCTCCGGTAGTGGGCGGAGCTAATGCGCAAATGGCAATTTCATTGGCTGGTGCTGAATAGTACCGTCCCTGTTTTGATTTAAGCAAATCAGTTTGACCGAACGCAGACAACGTGATTAATATTCATGAACCCATCAGCTCATCAATTCATAGTGCATTGTATATACATTAGCATGATAGTAGAATTAGTAGTAGTATTATCTTTTAATAATAATTAATATGATCTATTACTTTTTTTTTTACAGTAACCCTCAATGACCAAAAATATCTTAAGCATCACCACCAGTCTTAAGTTCAGTTAAAATGACAAATATGCATTCATTAGGCCTAAAAGTAAATTTTTACATAAAAGGCATTGTGCAAGAAATATTACTATTATTTAGTAAAATGTATGTGATACTGCTACTACTGTTGAAAAAAATTATAAAACTTTATTTTTTAAAGAAATTAATCACAATATTTCTTCCATGTTTTAATTTTAATAGCAAATCCCCTTTATTTACCAAAAATAAAATGTGTTTAAATTTCATAAATTAAAAGACAAATTAAATTTGGGTGAAACTTGTTTACTGTTTTTCATAATTATATAACTTGTAGAAAAACTTTAAACACAATTGTAAATAAGTATAAAGAATGGCATTGGTTTTTATTTTTAGTGCTAAAAAGTTTTTTTTTTTTTTTAATTAGCATATTTTTGTGTTTTGCTTTGGTACCGAAATTGGTACCGAGAACCGTGGATTTTCACTGGTATCGGTACCGAATACTGAAATTTTGGTACCGTGACAACACTACAATATATATATTATTAAGAATATTATAACTACAAGCAACAGCACAAATAAAAACAATAGAGTAAAGATACAAATAAAATAAACTGACTTTCAGTTTTTTTTATGTAGGTCTTGCATTTTTAGGTACAGAAATTGAATAAAGTAATCCAATGTAAAACAGCATTGCATTTTGGACTATAAATGAAAGATTTTTCTTTATTAAAGTTACAAAAGCTTTTCAATCAAGAGCAGTGAGTGATTTCTTTGTTGTTGCTGCTAATATAAAGACTGTCCCTTAATGCATTGATCCAGTGTTCGTATTTAGTTTTTTTTTTTTTTATCGCTGTTGTAATGTCTGGGAATCCAGAATGCGTATGCATCAACAGAAACATATATTATCTGAACCTGTTTGTTTTACGTGTTATTTATTTAAACCATATTACAGATGCTTTGTCAGATTTAAGTTTAAAAGCGGTCCCAGCGCGTGCCGAACCATGTGTGGTGAACTGAGCGGTTCGGTTTTTTCAGTGAACCGTCCCATCCCTAGTAAACATAAATGTAATTCTGACCGACGTTCTCCCTTACTGGCGAATATGGCCGGGATTTTGCAGCAACTTGCTGCGTCTGTGGACTGGGCTTTTCTCTTTTTTATACGTTCCCTCTCTGCTCCTCCTTAGCGTTTAGGCTACGCTCCATTTTTTGCGCGATTTTCTAAGATAAAGCCTGCCTCTGGATTAGCCAATTAGCCAGTGCTTTGCTGATGTTTGGTCATGTGGTACTGTCATTTTCACTCCGCGATCGCCTGATTCGTAGATTCATAAGTCCGTCAAGTAATTCGCAGTTGCATACCAGCCTATTGCACGTCAGCCTGATCGACTGCACAGCGGCAGCCGGCAGGCCAGAATGACCATCAGGCCACCGGGAAATGTCCCGGTGCTCCCGATGGCCAGTCCGCCCCTGCCTACTCCGCATCCATTTTCGCATCTTTCTCGTGCTAATCGAAACACATCACATGACCGCTCGTTTACCTCGCATACCGGAGCGCGAGCCCAATCCCGGCCAGAGCCCGCATAAGATGAAATAAATTAAGCCCGAACCCAAGCGAACCGGGTTCGGGCAAAGATCTTAAGCGCTACTTTGAATGGGTGCACTTGGTCCAAAACAAAGTTCGACAGCTGTCAGGAACAGCTGAATGATGCTTAAAGTGTCCCAAGAAATCATCGTCCACAGCATAACCAGCCGGTGTCCACACAGTACATCCAGGTGTCATGCTTCCATAAGTAATCAGTGTATCTTTACTCTGCTGTCGACGTGATGCACTAGGAATCTTGATTTGTCAGATCAGACCACTTTCTTCCAATCATTCACAGTCCAATCTCGATGAACTTGGGCTCATCCATGCATTGTTAGTGATGGCGTGTGGTTAACATGGGGTGCCAGATGGGTTGTTAGCTGCCCAGGCACATATGCATAAGGCTGTGATGAACCCTGCTGCAATATTATACTTCTGAGAACAAGATATTCTATTTCTTCATACAATGTTATCATGTACAATTAGAAATCTCTTAGAATTGACTACATTTTTTTCCTGCTTTGAGCTTGAACCCAATATGTAACCCTGGAGCTTAAGTCACTGGGGTATATTTGTAGCAATAGCCAGAAATACATTCAAAATTATTGATTTTTCTTCTATGCCAAAAATCATTAGGATATTAAGTAAAGATGTTCCATGAAGATATTTTGTAAATTTCCTACAATAAATTTATTAAAACTTAACTTTTTGATTAGAAATATGTTTTGCTAAGGACTTTATTTGTACAATTTCAAAGGCGATTTTCTCAGTATTTAGATTTTTTTGAACCCGCAGATTCCAAATGTTCAAATAGTTGTATCTCAGCCAAATATTGTCTGATCCTAACAATACATCAATAGAAAGCTTATTTATTCAGCTTTCAGATGATGTATACATCTCAGTTTTGACAAATTTACCCTTATGACTGCTTCTGTGGTCCAGGGTCACATATTTAAAGAATATTGTTTTATATTTTTATTTTAATATTTTACCTCTCTGTGAAATACAATGCCGATTCCAAAAAAGTTGGGACACTGTACAAATTGTGAGTAGAAAAGGAATGTAATAATTTACAAATCTTATATTTTATTCACAGTAGAATATAGATAACATATCAAATGTTGAAAGTGAGACATTTTGAAATGTCATGCCAAATATTGGCTCATTTTGGATTTCATGAGAGCTACACATTCCAAAAAAGTTGGGACAGGTAGCAATAAGAGGCCAGAAAAGTTAAATGTACATATAAGGAACAGCTGGAGGACCAATTTGAAACTTATTAGGTCAATTGCGAACATGATTGGGTATAAAAAGAGCCTCTCAGAGTGGCAGTGTCTCTCAGAAGTCAAGATGGGCAGAGGATCACCAATTCCCCCAATTCTGCGGCGAATTGAAAAAAAAAAAAAAAAAAACTTCTGCAATATATTCACAACACACAGAAGGTAAACAACCAAAAACAGCATAACCAGATCAAAGTTGGCCCAGTGGCAGATGAGTCAGAATCAGAGCACAGATATGAGAGAATCAGGGTCAGGGTGACATAAAAAAAAAAACCAAACAAAAAAAACAATGTCCTCTACATTCACAAACCAGACATGTTCAGAACTTGTTCAGGTGCTGCCCAGACACGTACAGTCAAATACTTCAGCTGCTGCAAGGTGAAATTTTTGGCTTTTTGCACAAATAATTCTTACTTTTTTTTTGCCGTCTTCTTCACCATTTTTCATATATTTGTGTTTGTTCTGTCGTGAATGTGGCTTTATCTGCATGATAATCATCTCTAGTGTGTGATAGACAGCTATCAGTGTGAATGCAGTCTATACGAATAGAGTGTGATTATTACAGTACATGGAGGGAGAGGGGTATGGGTTGGGGACTAGAAATTGTCTCAGAAAAATTGTTGCAGGAATCTCATTTTTCATGGTAATCTTCTTCAGATTTGAAATAGAAACTCATGAGACATGTGACTTTCAACCCATTACTTTCTGGATTGCTCCAGGACTGATTTCATGTACTGTATATGAAATAAAAAATATTATATGTGGTAAAAAAAGTTAAAGGCACTTCAGTGTCTATAACTTTTTATCTTTTTGATCATTATCAACTCTGGATGATGAACAGTAAAGCCCAAAGGGTCTTCTTTCCAAAGACACCAAAATTGTGTGTGTAGCACACTGAAGTCATGAGGTATTTCAATTTGAATCATTTTCAGCTGTGAGTCCCATAATGGGGTGTGCAGGTGTCAGGATTGGTAAACCATGATCTCTGGGTTTTGCACTTTGTGGGTGAAGTCTGTGTGTTACGCGTCAGCACTGATTAGTTTGTGGGCGTCTCCGTTAATTGTCATCAGCAACAGCTGTCACTCATTACTCATCCCTATATATTGGCTTGTCTAGCGTCTTGTGTTCGTGACAGCGTTGTTTCATGTTTGTAACCTATGCCTTGCTTTCTTGTGTGTTTCTGCGTTGGATGTCCGTGTCTCCCCGGAACCCCGTCCACTCTACGCAACCCACCACCAAGCAACACCACTTACCTTCGGCTCGCTTCCCCGCAGTTCCTGTGTCACCCTTTCCTGCTGCCAACTCACCTCCGCCTTCCGGATTCGTCACTCATCAGCACCATCTTGGACTGTGCATTCCTCCCAGCGTTATTTGTGTCTCAGTTTTGTATTGCCTCATTGTCTTCATTAAATCTCATTAATCTCACACTTGCTTCCTGCCACTCCTTCACCCAGTCGTTACAGCAGGTTAACAGGTTAAAAGAGTTTTCAAAAGCTGCCAAATCTACAGGAATCATATAAATGACCACCTTTGAAATCAAAATGTGGACTGGGTCTGTGATGTCAAAGTGCGAGCTGTTTGTATGTACTCACTTGATAATATACATTTTTGAACATTAAAAATTATTACATTTTTTTAATAATTATTTATATGATTATTTATAATATATGAGTCTTTAAATGCATTAATTGGGACAAGGACCCAACTTAAAATATACATGTAAGTTCTTGTGACCATAAACATACTTTAGTACATACAGGTGCTGGTCATATAATTAGAATATCATCAAAAAGTTGATTTATTTCACTAATTCCATTCAAAAAGGGAAACTTGTATATTACATTCATTAATTACACACAGATTGATATATTTCAAATGTTTATTTCTTTTAATTTTGATGATTATAATCGACAACTAAGGAAAATCTCAAATTCAGTTTTTCAGAAAATGTGAATATTACTTAAGACCACACAAAGAAAGCATTTTTAGAAATCTTGGCCAACTGAAAAGTATGAGCATGTAGAGCACTCAATACTTAGTTGGGGCTCCTTTTGCCTGAATTACTGCAGCAATGCAGTGTGGCATGGAGTCGATCAGTCTGTGGCACTGCTCAGGTGTTTTGAGAGCCCAGGTTGCTCTGATAGTGGCATTCAGCTCTTCTGCATTCTTGGGTCTGGCATATCGTATCTTACTCTTCACAATACCCCATAGATGGGATGCAGAACAGGGATACCATGGTCCTTAAACCAGGTACTGGTAGCTTTGGCACTGTGTGCAGGTGCCAAGTCCTGTTGGAAAGTAAAATCTGCATCTTCATAAAGTTGCAGGAAGCATTAAGTTCTCTAAAACTTCCTGGTATACGACTGTGTTAACCTTGGACCTCAGAAAACACAGTGGACCAACACCAGCAGAGGACATGGCAACCCAAACCATCACTGACTGTGGAAACTTTA
This sequence comes from Carassius carassius, assembly GCF_963082965.1. Taxonomy (NCBI): domain Eukaryota; kingdom Metazoa; phylum Chordata; class Actinopteri; order Cypriniformes; family Cyprinidae; genus Carassius; species Carassius carassius. The sequence goes on from NC_081783.1 coordinate 21,175,919, forward strand.
CACTGGACCTCAAGCAACATGGATTGTGTGCCTCTCCTCTCTTCCTCCAGACTCTGGGAACCTGATTTCCAAAGGAAATGCAAAATTTACTTTCATCAGAGAACATAACTTTGGACCACTCAGCAGCAGTTCAGTCTTTTTTGTCTGAAAGTGGCTTCTGACGCTGTCTGTTGTTCAAGAGTGGCTTGACACAAGGAATGCGACAGCTGAAACCCATGTCTTGCATACATCTGTGCGTAGTGGTTCTTGAAGCACTGACTCCAGCTGCAGTCCACTCTTTGAGAATCTCCCCCACATTTTGTTTCACAATCCTCTCCAGGGTGTGGTTATCCCTATTGCTTGTACACTTTTTTTCTACCACATCTTTTCCTTCCCTTCACCTCTCTATCAATGTGTTTGGATACTGAGCTCTGTGAACAGCCAGCCTCATTTGCAGTGACCTTTTGTGTCTTGCCCTCCTTGTGCAAGGTGTCAGTGGTCGTCTTTTGGACAACTGTCAAGTCAGCGGTCTTCCCCATGATTGTGTAGCCTACAGAACTAGACTGAGAGAACATTTAAAGGCCTTTGCAGGTGTTTTGAGTTAATAAGCTGATTAGAGTGTGGCACCAGGTGTCTTCAATATTGAACCTTTTCACAATATTCTAATTTTTGGGATTCTTGGGATCCTTTGTTGTCAGCTATAATCAACAAAATTAAAAGAAATAAACATTTGAAATATATCAGTCTGTGTGTAATGATTGAATAAAATATTCAAGTTTCACCATTTGAATGGAATAAGTGACATAAATAAACTTTTTGATGACATTCTAATTATATGACCAGCACCTGAATATCAACCTGCACTGGACTTCAGAGATCCTCAAAAGAGGAAAAATAAAATAAAACATACTTGTGGTTTTTGATATTGCATACAGTCGTGGCCAAAAGTTTTGAGAATTACATAATTATTTGTTTTCAAAAAGTTTGCTGCTAAACTGCTTTTAGATCTTTGTTTCAGTTGTTTCTGTGATGTACTGAAATATAATTACAAGCACTTCATACGTTTCAAAGGCTTTTAGCAACAATTACATGACATTTATGCAAAGAGTCAGTATTTGCAGTGTTGGCCCTTCTTTTTCAGGACCTCTGCAATTCGACTGGGCATGCTCTCAATCAACTTCTGGGCCAAATCCTGAATGATAGCAACCCATTCTTTCATAATCACTTCTTGGAGTTTGTCAGAATTAGTGGGTTTTTGTTTGTCCACCCGCCTCTTGAGGATTGACCACAAGTTCTCAATGGGATTAAGATCTGGGGAGTTTCCAGGCCATGGACCCAAAATTTCAACATTCTGGTCCCCGATCCACTTAGTTATCACTTTTGCCTTATGGCACGGTGTTACATCGTGCTGGAAAATGCATTGTTCTTCACCAAACTGTTGTTGGATTGTTGGAAGAAGTTGCTGTTGGAGGGTGTTTTGGTACCATTCTTTATTCATGGCTGTGTTTTTGGGCAGAATTGTGAGCGAGCCCACTCCCTTGGATGAGAAGCAACCCCACACATGAATGGTGTCAGGATGCTTTACTGTTGGCATGACACAGGACTGATGGTAGCGCTCACCTTTTCTTCTCCGGACAAGCCTTTTTCCAGATGCCCCAAACAATCGGAAAGGCGCTTCATCGGAGAATATGACTTTGCCCCAGTCCTCAGCAGTCCATTCACTATACTTTCTGCAGAAGATCAATCTGTCCCTGATGTTTTTTTTGGAGAGAAGTGGCTTCTTTGCTGCCCTTCTTGACACCAGGCCATCTTCCAAAAGTCTTGGCCTCACTGTGCGTGCAGATGCGCTCACACCTGCCTGCTGCCATTCCTGAGCAAGCTCTGCACTGGTGGCACTCCGATCCCGCAGCTGAATCCTCTTTAGGAGACCATTCTGGCGCTTGCTGGACTTTCTTGGACGCCCTTGAAGCCTTCTTTACAAGAATTGAACCTCTTTCCTTGAAGTTCTTGATGATCATATAAATTGTTGATTTAGGTGCAATCTTAGTAGCCACAATATCCTTTGCCTGTGAAGCCATTTTTATGCAACGCAATGATGGCTGCACGCCTTTCTTTGCAGGTCACCATGGTTAACAATGGAAGAACAATGATTTCAAGCATCACCCTCCTTTTAACATGTCAAGTCTGCCATTCTAACCCAATCAGCATGACATAATGATCTCCAGCCTTGTGCTCGTCAAAATTCTCACCTGAGTTAACAAGACGATTACTGAAATGATCTCAGCAGGTCCTTTAATGACAGCAATGAAATGCAGTGGAAAGGTTTTTTTGGGATTAAGTTAATTTTCATGGCAAAGAAGGACTATGCAATTCATCTGATCACTCTTCATAACATTCTGGAGTATATGCAAATTGCTATTATAAAAACTTAAGCAGCAACTTTTCCAATTTCCAATATTTATGTAATTCTCAAAACTTTTGAAGTTTTTATAAAATCTTTATACAATGGACAGAAAAATACAGCTAAGAGTTGAAATACTCAGAACTTCAATGGGAAGGCCTCTGCATTGCAAATCCACCAACCGACCTCTCTCTTTGGGTGGAACCAGTCTTTCATTTAGTGCATTAAGAAATGTGATGAGCCATTCTGTTTTGAACTGATAGTTTGTATGCGGCAAAGGACACCATTATTGGAGATGGCAAGACACATGCTGATATTGGCGCCCATCTTACCTGGCACTCTGCCCAATAAACGTTCCTCCCGTGTCTCCTCACTTCACAGAGGTTGAAGCTGGCTTCATCCACATAAATTAATTTGTGATGTGCCCCTTCGGCTTCAAGCGCATTATTCTCTAAGAAAAGGACATTCATAGAACTAATTATTCCAGTTGCGCGTATATACAATACATTAACAAATCTGAACAAAACGTCAAAATTGGAATTATGACAAACACATCTGCATCTGCATTACTGTAGACACAGTTTGTTCTGCCAACAGGGCAATACAGTAAAGCTAAAATACACAGTGGTATACAGTACCATTGTGACTTACCTGTTGTCATTCTGTAAAATGCCACAGTGCTCTCACTGAGAATGGGTTGGACCCTTTGCACAGCTTCTCTGAAGGACCATATTTGCTTCTCTGAAGGACCATATTTGATCCATATTTGCAAATAGCAGGACAGAGGTGGCATCTTTAAAGAGGGATGAGGACTGATTGCTGACTGAAGAGTTGTGCAAACTCTTAAGTCTAGGTAAGTCTAAATATGAAGAATGGATCCCAGAAGAGCCCATTAATAGGACACATTTAATCCATATGCCATTTTCTGTGAATGTGCATGACTTCCCATTCATTAGCCGCTGTAGGGAAATCACAAAACAAATTACAAAGTGCAGTAAACAGTAAAACCTTTTGTGCTACGAACTAGTGTCATTAAGTCAATACAGTAAAATAAAACAGTAATAAACATCACTTACAATATCAAGCAGCAAAACAAGCTGTTTTGAACAGCTAAAAATAGCTGGAAGCAAATAACACCGGAAGCCCAAAACATTCAATTTACAAATGTCTCTCCCACACAGGCTTCATAAGTGTGGGCCACACTTATGGGGAAAATAAATAAATACAAATAAGTAGGGTATTTAGCAGATTTTTGATGTTTGATAAGGGTCTTAAGAACTTTTTGAAGATCCGATTAACATCGCTGTACATTTGAACAGTTTCCAGCAATAATTGTATAGAAAAGTGTGATTAACTTCCTCGGTTTTAACAGCTGCTGTGATCAAGCTTTAGTTATTTTCTCAATGGGCTGTTCTGTAGTTTATAAGTGTATAGATGTTTAGAAATGATACAGTTTAACTTTTGTCGCAGTCTGCCTTTATGATGTCTATCTTGAGACATTAAATAAAGGAGGTCTTAATGACCACCAGATGGCAGCATCTTCTAACTCCTGCCATGGTCTCCTCCACATTAAAGGGATAGTTCACCCAAAACGCTCTCCATTGACTTTCTATTGCGGGAAGCTGCCTTCTTGTTATTTCTGACTTATAACAAACAAAAAACGAAAAAAACAAACAAAAAAAAAAAAAACAGAGCAATGCCTAAAAGCTGCTATGTGCCAAGGTGTACAGTAAACAAGCTAAAACCCCCAGAACTACGAATTTATTGACATGGAGATTTAATCAGAGTATAAATTGATATCAGTTGACTTCACAAGAGTGAAAAGTCCATGTGCAGTTCACTAAAATAATATATTACTTTTAAGACTGTAATAGACATATCATTATATGGGGGGAAAAGTAAATCATTATGCTAGTATGCAAAGTCAGTAAGACCATAGACAACTAATTACTGGGTTGCCTGAGACATTTTTTCCAGTAGAGGGCGCCCTTTGTTCATCTAAACTACATAGACGTTTCATTTTTCCTGACTGGCCCTGCATCCCAATGTGTACACTATCCACCCTATCTGCCCTGAATAGATAGTATTGACAATTACTAACATCACATAGAATTTAGGATGGATAGTATGCACACTGGGATGCAGGCTGGTTATGTATGTATGTATTTTTCTCAACTGCTATCATCCTTTGCAACATTGAAAATGCATGCAAAATAAATATAAACATAAATTGATGAATGAATTATCCTAGAGATTTTCAATGTACTGGTCATCACTAATTATGTATGTATGTATTAATTTATTTGGGATTTCAGTTTTTTTTCTAAATTATTATTTTTCTTTTGTTATGGTTTTTAGAATATATATATATTTATTTATATATTTATTAAATATATATATATTTATATTTATATATTTATATTTTTTTAATTAGATGTGCTTATTAGGAAATGATCCAAGCCTAAAATATAAATGATTGTTAAAGAATAATTAAATAAACATTATTATAATTATTATTAATGAACTTTTTTAAAACATTTCTGTACTCTTATAAGAGTGTACTCTTATAAGAGTAAGAAAACTTGAAAAAAAAAATGAAAGTGACATTGGGCCCTCTATTTGATTTCTTCTTCTTAATTTATTTTTTAAATTAAATGTTTTTTATGAAATAATGTATTTTAAATTTATTAGATATGCTTATCTATGGGCAATGTCTTAAGTCTTAAATATTAATAGTTGTTAAACTATAACAATATAATGATTACTAATTATAAGTGCAGAAATGTTTATTTGTCATTTTATTTTCCAGATAATATTATCTAAATAAAAAGATTTTCCAGTTAAAGAAAGAAAAAGAAAAAAGTTAGAAAGAGCATCTGAATTAATGAATGAATGAGTGAATTACTGTTTTCTCTGTATATAAAATCTTGTATTTTCTTGAAACACCTATTACCAACAAAGCTTCATCTAAAAGTTTGTATTTCCTAAAATTAAATAATTTGAATGTAATAATAACCATAATAATAACTCTATGTCTGTACAAAACTTTTTAATGGAACTGAGGTTTAGCTTTAAAGGTGTCATCGGATGCAAAATTCACTTTTACATGGTGTCTGAACTGAAATGTGTGTTGGCAGTGCACTGGATAGCTGGCCAATCAGAGCACACCTCGATTTTCAGACCGATGAGCTTTGTAAAAATCCACACGTTTCAGAAAATTGGGGCACAGAGGAGCAACAAAAATGTACATTATGTGGAAAATAATGAGTGTTTTTAACACATTGCATTCAGAGTTGTTTACACTGTTAAAGAGTTTGATTCTGATGCTAAGTATGACTAAGTATTTCTGTTTCAGAGAGTTTTTTTTTTTTTTTTTGATCGTGGTTCTTCATGACATAGACGAGGGTGTAACGTTTTATAAACAAGGCCCAGTTCAATGCTGAATTTGTACATCGTTTGATATTGAAAGATGGAGTGGTCCAACCTATACAAGATCCCGGTCAAGATTCAGAGAACTGCAGATGGTAAGTGAAACGGCATCAAATGTCAGTTTTTTGGCATTCGGCTCAAGTGCTCGTCACTCTTTAGCTCCGCCCACTGCGCGCCTTCAGGAGCTCGGCTTTTTCTAGAGACAATCAGTACAGCTGTATCTTTCTTTTATAAATATAATAAAACTAAAGACATTTTGGAGATATGAAGGATGCGGTACTACTCTAGAGGTTCTCAAGATTACCATGAGATTGAGTGAATCTGTGTGTGTTATGCCCCCTTTAAGGCACACACGATCCAAGTAAGCCATTATGCTTTCTCCAATAATAAGTCATTCAGACCCTTTCATCTACAGCGGTGAAAAGAGCTGTGCGCTGTACTGTCATTAATGCGCATATCCAGGTTCATTCACTTCCGGATGTTCGTAGGGTATGGTGGATATGAGATATTACTTTTGTTTACTTAAAAATGTGCGTTTAAATGTAAGAATGCTTTGGTCATAATCATAGAGATTGTCATTGGAAATGTGTGCGATTTCAAACATTTATGACATGTTTTATGACATAGTATTTGAATGATGGTCTTTCAAAGTCTTATTTCGCCTAAAATGAACCATTAAAGATGTCTTAAAATAGAGCAGAAAGACTTTATTAATATAAGTAATGCCATTGATGGTTGCATGCATTGCAAAAAAAAGAATCATATTTGTAATCTTTTTCATTAACATTATCAAAGATTAGTAGATACTGTAACACATGTATTGTTCATTGTCAGTTCATGTTAATTAATACATTAACTAGTGTTTACTAATGACACCTTATTGTAAAGTGTTACCTCTTAAATTGACCTTCATATGTCTTAATATGACTTTTTGGGGACATTGTCAGTGAGAAGAAATTCAGAGAAGAGACCCACTTCATGTGGCTAGAGTACTGTAATTATCTGTTTCTCTTTCTCTGACGGACTGTATAGCCCTCAACTGTAAAATTTTCAAATTGAAAAAAAAACTTCAAACTTTCAAGGCCATGCTTTCTCAAGCCAAGCCAACCTAAATTTTGACTTGACAAACTTTATTAATTTAGTTGATGTTAATGCTGGTTATAAATTAAATCTCTTTAAAAGAAAATACAAAGAAAATAACACCATGCTATAATATATTTAAAATTACATTTAAAATATTTTCCTTGTAGGGCTCTTCTGCCTTTCTTCAAAATGATTTAATATTGCTTTAGTATTGTTTGTTCTTTTATGTAAATTAGGTGTTGTGAACTGGAGTGCATTGAACAATACAACCTGAGTTCCGGGAGTCGTGTTCTCTGACCCAGTGCCGGTGCAGTGAGATATTTAAAGACTGTCCACCTGGCTGTGTGAGGAATCGCAAGAGGAGAGTCCTGTGTGGGTTTTATCCATTCAAAGAATTTGAGGTCTACTGCTTGGCTTATTGTTTTATCAGTGATGGAGGTGAATTTCAGATTTTTTTTTTTCTTGTGTCATGTCTATAGTCTTAATCTATATTTGGATATACAATTATAATTTCTGTTTTGTTCTTTGAAATAAATAAAAAAAGATCACTGTCATCAGTTAGTTTTTTTGGAGGCACCATCCATAAAATGGGATGCGGACACTGAAAATATACTCTATGTAGTCAACTGAACTTAAAACTACTTTACTGGCTTAAATGTTTCACATGCAGAATTGCTAAAGCAAAAGAAAAATGTCCAAATTTATAGTTAATAAATAGATACACAAGAACCATAGCAAAGGAAAGATTAAAATAAGAAAGGCAGTCGCTATTTACACTAAGGGCAAATGGCTATAGATTCTATTTACACTATGTTAAAATAGCAGGATTTTCTGCTATTTATATTACTTATTGCAAATAGTGGCAATTATCTGCACCTCAGTATTGTAGTACATTATAAAACAGTATGCAATAATTACTGAGTGTAAATTATAATTTTAATTCAAATTATTAAATGGATGCCACCATATTAAAAAAATAAAGCCCTCCCTCACAACTTTTTATTTCCTTTGTTTTTATTTAAAATAAATGCTTTTCTGATGTGATTTGAAATTTGAAAAGGGAGAAAAAAACTGTCTAAAGGCAGATTCGTACCTGGATCGATTGCATCAAATTGTGAACAACACACGTTTGACCATCACCATTAAGCCCCGTTCACACCAAGAACGATAACTATAAAGATAACTATAAAGATAACGATATTGGCGTCCACACCAGCGAACGATATCGTCTGTTTATTCTGAGCGCACGTGCGTCTGCCGCTTGAAATCCTCGAGCTCGTTACAGCAGGATGGATTCTGATTGGATGTCAATGTTTATATCGTTCATCGGCTGGAAAAAAGATCGTTCTGAAAATGATTCCAACGATACCGTTTCTCTGTGCCTTTATCGTCATAGTTGTAGTGTGGACTCTGCTATTCTTTAATATTGAGAACGATTTTTAGAACTATATCTTTATCGTTATCTTTATAGTTATCGTGCTTGGTGTGAACGGGCCTTTAGAGCTGACGACTGTATTTATCTGTTGTAATTTTGACTAGCTCAAGAAATATATAAGGTGCCATTAAAGTGTAATATTACAATATACACAGTGAAGTAAAGTGCAACAGAATGTTAATATGATGACACTCAACTCTATCTCTCATTCCATTCTGATGATCCGACGGTAGCTATTCGCATCTCATCTTGTCGAACAGACATTTCTTCCTGGATGATGGAACATCACCTTCAACTCAACCTTGCCAAGACAGAACTGCTTGTGGTTCCAGCCAACCCATCGTTTCATCACAATTTCACCATCAAGTTAGGCACATCAACCATAACTCCTTCAAAAACAGCTAGAAGCCTTGGAGTTATGATTGATGATCAGCTGACTTTTTCAGACCACATTGCTAGAACTGTCCGATCCTGCAGATTTGCTTTATTCAACATCAAGAAGATTAAGCCCTTTCTTTCTGAACATGCTGCACAACTCCTTGTTCAAGCTCTTGTTCTGTCCAGGCTGGACTATTGCAATGCTCTCTTGGCAGGTCTTCCAGCCAATTCTATCAAACCTTTACAATTAATTCAGAACGCGGCAGCAAGATTAATTTTTAATGAGCCAAAGAGGGTACATGTCACACCTCTGTTTATCAATTTGCACTGGCTACCAATAGCTGCTCGTATAAAATTCAAGACATTGATGTTTGCCTACAAAACTACCAATGGCTCTGCACCCATTTACCTAAATTTGTTACTTCAGACTTATGTGCCCTCTAGAAGCTTGCATTCTGCAAGTGAATGTCGCTTGATTGTGCCATCCCAAAGAAGCACAAAGTCCCTTTTACGGACTTTTAAATTAAATGTTCCCTCCTGGTGGAATGACCTCCCCAACTCAATCCGAGCAGCTGAGTCCTTAGCCATCTTCAAGAATCGGCTTAAAACACATCTCTTCCATCTTTATTTGACCCTCTAACTTTAACACTCACTATTCTAATTCTATTCTTTAAAAAAACTAACTACCTTTCTAATCTTTTTATATTCTATTTTCTTTTCATTAATTATGCAATTGTATGTGTGTGTGTGTATGTGTAAAGACCTCTAACACTAGCTTGCTCTATTCTTTTTTTATTCTATCTGTTTTCTTTATATTATATTATTTAAAATCCCATGCTAGGTGTACTGTGTTAACCTAACTGAGACTTGTTATAGAACTTATATATCATTGCTCTTTTTGTTGTTTTTGATTGCTTCCAGTGTCCGCATCTGTAAGTCGCTTTGAATAAAAGCATCTGCTAAATGAATAAATGTAAATGTTAATATATTGTAAGACAGATATTACAGAATAAACTTTAATTCTGTATAATTTTACCTCAGATGATACATGGTTAAAATAATCGATATGGGCTGTTTTTTACTGTTGTTTTTCCAGTCTTTTTTACACCTTAATGTTCTTTAATACTTTAACATTTTATTAGAGTTTTCTGTTAAGTATGCGCATCGTTTTAAAGCACGCACAACGCGAAAACAACTAACGTCATCACGCAATGCAAATTACAATCGCATGCGCGGTAAACACATACCTGTGTGATGTACGTACGTGACGTCTTCGTGCTACAGTCTGTAGCGAGGGGTGTCTCGGGTTAAAAGGGGATTGTTTTACACTACCATTGAGAAATATTAACCAAAGTATGTTATAGGCTTTTCATTAAGGTCCTAAAGATTCATATCAACTTGGAAAATGGGCATCCGAAGATCCCTTTTTAACGTTGACAACAAAACCCTTTCACCATTCATGATGTTTTTGTCTCGTCTTCTCAGCATTAAACACATTTGAAATATAGAAAATTCAATGTCCACCTCAAATAACCATCACAGCCATGAAGTAAACGTAAAGAAATATTTTAATGTCAAATAAATATCATCCAAAAATATGCATCTCACTGTGAGACATATAAGTGTATCTGCTTTTTAAAGATACATTGGTAACATTTCATCGGAATGAGTGGTTTTCCTGACAAAGATTAAGAATTAAATTCCTAGCGTACTTAATAAAGTGACAAATCTACCAGAAAGCCCTTGTGTTGTTGCATAAGGATTCATCTTCATCAGGGAAACCACCCCTCTTTCCAGGAACAGGACTGTTGTGAAGACGGTATCTCACCACAAGGTGGCGGTATAACAAAACAAAAACATGTAATTAATAACGGAGCTCTTATTTCATAAAGAAGCTGTTGCCCTGTACATAGAAACATGGACATTCCTTTAACATATCCTCTACTTAAAACAAACAAGAAAAAGTTCAATAAATAATCAATAAATAGGACAGCAGGAGCAGCGTAGCGTGTGGAGCTCTTCTCTGCTGTGGGTTGGTCAGGTAGTGTTATACACACAGTCTCTTCACTCTTTCATCTCTATGCTTGAGTGGCATAGATCTAGAAAAAGAAAAGTAGGTCGTTAACAAAGGGCTTCTTATCTCTTTTCATTACAATGAACAGTTAAAGAAAAGCGCCATATGGTCTCGAGTTTCACCCCAAAATCAAATTAATAACGCGGTGTAATTCTTTATAAACAAATGTAATATGCAAATGAAAGAAAATATAGTCAAATATTTTTTGCATTAAGAAAATGTAACTTTACATACATACATATATAGATGTGTGTGTGTGTGTGTTAGGGACATTCAGGATTGATTTGAACTAACCTTTTGCAGAAGAGTTTGAAAACTCTGCACGAACATTTGGCTGTCAACCTTGTTGTACGAGTCACATGATTTGCACTGAGATGTCTGAAACAGAGCATTGCACGAGGTCAGCACTGTATGCAACAGCATTATTACAGTTTATACAAAATACAGTTGCAGCAGTTATTTTTTTTATGCGTTTGTGTTTCTCACCTGTATCTCTTCAGGTTTGCAACTGGACACACCTTTCACCTGTTAAAATGAAGAACAAATAAATGAGCATTTCTCATTTCTTAGATTTAAAACCATGCCTGCATTGACATGCAGTTCACTCTGCCCGTAAACCAAATAAACACACAACTCACCATGAATGATTTGCGAAGCTCATTGAAGATGATCTTCTGTGACCGCTTTAGTTTGCCTTCTACTTTCAGGTTAAGCACTTGGGACCGAAAACATTCCAGAGCAGGTGCAACACAGCAGTCCTGTGTAAAGAAACAAAGCCAACCGTTAACAGAAACCCAGCAAACTAAATATAATTATGAGAACATTTTGACAATTTTAAGAAAACATTCATTCTGAATGTTCACTGAAATTGACAGTTTCTTAAAAACATTTATACTAATGTTCCATTTTAGCAATTAGCACACATTTTTGCTTTTTAACATCCTATGAACATTTAATATCCACAACGAACATTCTGTTGACGTCACTGGAAGAACGCTTTGTCATAACCTTCTGAGAATGTTCCCTGATAGCCATAATTGTCTATATGAGTTTTGTTTGTAGTCACATTGGATTGTGTTTTTTTTTTAGTGTGCAAACCCTGCATGAAAGGCTCTCGGTTCCCCAGCCACAAGCTCTTTCTCTTCCTGTCTGTTATTGTATGCAGAAATCTATACATCTTGACTCTAAATTTCCCTTGTGCTCAAGCAGTTTTCACAGAAACTGAGGAAACTCTTTCTTTCCACACAGAAAAACAAAAAACGTTTTCCGTATGTGAGACGAGAGTGTACAGAAACGCACTTTTTCTGTCACTAAGCCATTATTGGTTTACACTTTATTTTAAGGTGTCCTTGTTACATTGTTATTACACGTTTAAGTACAGAGTAATATTAATTAACTACATGTACTTACTCTATGGTTAGGGTTATGGTTACTTGCATGCAATTATGCATCATTTATTGTTATGCACATGTAAAGTATGACAAGGACACATTAAAGCGTTACCCAAATATGCAATGATTGTAATAATAATATAAAAAATATCTGTTTTAGCAGCTCTACTCTCAATCCCGTTCGGCTGTTGTCATATTACTCATCATATTTCTCCTAAATGAAGCATACTTTCTCCTGACTGACTTGCACAAAATGACTTTTAATCTAAAAAAAGGAGCAATTACAAAACAAGAGGGTGTTTGCCAAGAAAAGCATGACTAAATATCGTTATTTCTGTACTGATTGATGGATTCAGCGAAACATAGGTCATTTGTATGGAAATCAACCCACGTTTGTTTTTTGCAAATCACGTTTGTTTGAAAATCAATTTTGTTGAACTGAAACTTGTTCTGTGAAAGGTGGGCTGTATAATGACAGAAACGTGTTTATATTATGGCAGGCCGAATCACTGAGTCATGCAGAAACCGCTATGAATCAAGCCTAATTGTGTGGTCGTATTAGACCGGCGATGGCATCCAGTGAACGCTGAATTTAACAGAGAATAAAAATCATTTCTTACCTTCAGATCGTAGATGGTGGGTGAGTTCAAACTTGTGCTTTTGTCCTTTACCTTTAAAAAACAGAAGAAAAAGCAGATTGAAAAATCTGTCAATGTTACGTAAAATGTGAAAAAAAAAAAAAAAAAGCCATCCGTAGATCTTTGGAAGCCAACTTACCATGTCTTTGTTGATCCTGTTGAGTTCATTCATAACTTTACTGAGCGTGAGGATCATTGGCGACTCCTCTGCCTGCGCTGCGATCCAACAAACCACTGCAAACACAATACACACAGACGCCTTCATGTTTAAGCTGCAAGTTTTCTTCTTTAACTTCTCTAAAGCTACTTGAATTGATGTCCGTCATACTGTCGACAGGTAGACAATCACCTTATATAAGAATCCTTGAGGACGCTGGAAAATCGCTTCTTTGTGGAGATTGGAACACTCAATTTCTACAATGACTAATTAGTTTTTCTTTTCCACTGGCCACTCGTCACAACAGTCAGTTGACGAAGATGTAATCGAGAGGCGCGTGCGCGGGGGTGTACGGATGCTGTGTGTGTGTTTCTGTGTGTGTGTGTATGTGAACCTGACCCAGACTTTCTGCACACTTGGCAGGAAACTACAAAACGCTGTCAGTTCCTCTTCTCATTCTGAATCAGCACCAGAAACATGTGTGTGTGACTTAGGTGCGGCATCATCAAGCAAGTGGATATGAAAAGGTGCTTTTTTCTTTGTGGCTTCCCACACAAACCATATTGATTATAGACAAAAACAGGAAGTTTAATGTACTTTTCTTCTATTGAGATAAGAATAGATCGACCTGGAACTGAAATATTTGCACCTTAAACCTGCAGGGCATTAAATGACATCAGATATATGGCTTACAGAGAGAGTGCACCTGTGTGTTACCTGCTTGTGGCCAGGGTTATTATTGTTTATTAAAACTAAAACCATAAAAATACATTGGAATAAAATATAAAAACATTTCTTTTGTTAGTTGCCAAGACAGCATTTTTCATTTTGATTTAATTTAACGTAATGACTAAAACTAAAACTGAGATAAATGCCATTGAACTATATAGACAAATAAAATAAAATACTAATTACTTAAACTAAAATTTAAATGACAATGTAAAATATAGAATTTTTTAAAAATATATTAATAATAATGACAAAAAAACGCACAACAAACAATACTCAACTAAACTGTAAAAAGGAAACCAAAAACATAAAAATAAAAACTTTTAATAGAAACTACAATAGTATCTCAGTGATACTAAAAAACACCGCTTGTGGCTTTAATTCCACAGTGTCACGACACACTTAGAAAGACCGATCGCTCAGCACGACAGAACAGGAAATGAGATCACAGCGGGCATGTGAACGAGCCCCACCGCCAACTAATCCTAGGCCATGCTGAACAGGAAGTGGTGGGCAGAGGTTGGCGGCTGTCATACCCATAGGGGGAAGGCCCCGGTGACCCCCGGACAGGACAGGTTCACGCTGGGGATTCCTCCCTTTACGAAGATCATGGAAGACAATTTGTGCCTTAGGTGAAAATTTCATGATTCAAAAATTTCCTCTGCCAGTCATGTCTAGATCTGAATGGATTTCCCTCAACCTGGAAAGCACAATGAGTGCATGGGTTTAAGTGGTTGGGTGGGTGTTTGGGTGGGGGTCTAGAGGTGAAACTGATATCATGACATCAAGACAACATGTCATCTTCCAATTAATGAGTTCACCAATGTGTTTTCTGTGGCTGATGATGAAAATCTATCTAAAAAAAGAAAGTGTGTGAGCTTCAATGATTGGGCCAGATGGAATATGCAGAAACTCTGAATGAATTTAAGTCTGACAAATGAAATAATAGTCAGATTTTTTTTTTATTATTATTATTATTATTTGTTTTACATTTAGTGAAAATCGAAAAAAAGTTTGATTATCAAGTCATATTTGATACAGCAGGCTTTTATGGCTCATATAAATCCCACATTGTATTAAGATGAGGCTCAAACTGAGCAAAAATATGCAGTTTGGTGCAGAAGCTGATATTAATATTGACAAAAAGTAATATAAATCCGTGAGATATTTATAACAGTATACCAGGTACTTACATAATATGATATAAATGTCAGTCGTCATCTCCCATTAATATGTATTTACTATGATGGTATTGAAATGATCATCAAAACTTATAATTCAATGCATTACAATAATTATTTAGAGATGAAGAAATACACATTCCTCAAAAGCCTGATGGCCATATTAAACAGTCACTGATTTTTCTGGATAATCAAGTAAAGCCAAGCTGCTTCAGTCCAGTAAGTGTTTATCTTGAAATATTACTAAACAATATCAAAGTTATTCTTATGTTTACTTTATAAAAATCAATGAAGATTTCACAGCAAAAGACACGTGAAGCTCAAGCTGAAGGGCGACGTCCATATAAGGCATGTGTGCAACAGCAAACTTTCAGCAAAGTTTTGACGTTGTTGTTGATCATTTAGGCTTTATTTGAGTATTGAATATGATGCAGTAGGGTTCAACATTTTAGTGAGTGCAACATGTTTTTGGCAGCTGCAAGCATAACCAAATTAGCTGAAATATGTCTTTAAAAACACTCAAAAGTCAGTATATATGTAGAATTTCATGAATGACTGACATTGCAATTCTGTAGAAATCTGCAGATTCTGTGCAGGCCTGGAAAAAGAAAAATTACATGAAATCTGAATCAATACTATTTATATGTTTAATAAATGCTGCTTTTACCATTTTTACAAATAAGTTCTTTCTCTATCCAATCGTTTCCTGAATGATACATTTATTTATTTTCTCTTAGTTGTAAACATTCACTTGGAAACATGCCATTTGACAGAAAGAATGTGAATGTTGTTTGTTTCATGTTGACTTTGGTTTGTATGTGAGCAGAGATGATACAGATCAGTGATATCTGTGGCTGATGGTGTAAAACGCAAGAAAATACTGGCAATGATTCACACAATAAAAATGCCAAATTTAGATATTATATTACAAGAAGTGTGGATATATGATCCTTTTGAACTTGTTTTACAAACATACAGACAGTTTTTCCATATAGATATATTTTCAATTTTGTTTGTCTATATAAGTGGCTGGAGAGGGGGTAAATATATATTAAACATAAAGGATGCATGCATATTTTCTTTTTTATTAAAAATAATTTTACAGCATCATTACTGCAGTACAACTCCTAAAGTATTTCATGTCAAATGTTAGTTAGTCATACTAAGACTTTACATACATTCAATAGACCTTTTTCATCTTTTTTCTTGTTTTTGCAAGATCAAACACACAATTTTCCATTTTTCACTTTTTGTCTTTACTTTAACCATTTATGATGACTAACATCACAAAAGTCCCAGATTCTTATGCAATATTTGCATACAAAAATAAAGAGATGCAGTGGAAATTGAGTCGATGAGTGTCTGAGGCAAGAAATTGAGAACAAGAAATTGTTTACGTTTAAATGGAAACTCAATATTTCCATTGAAGGAAAATGTACCTTTATATATTCTGACAGTTTAAACGGCAGCAACACAAAATCTGACACATGTGACGTGCAATCATTGCAATGTTTTATTTGAATTCTCACATAAAGCTGAATATCTAAAACTCAAAAACTGTGTGAATTTTTCATAAAAACCATGAATCTTTACTTAAATGAGGGGAAAGACCCTAACTTTGATCAAAGATAACCTATAGCTAAAATAGACAGAATATTTCAAGTTATGAGTCAGTTTCTGTTGTCATATTTCCATCATAAGATGAAACTAAGTAAAATTCTGAACAGAATTCTTACTCACTGTTTTTCTGTTAAAACAAGACGGTGAACCACATGATTTAAATATCAGAGACTGCACTAAAGCACATTTATTCCTGCAGGTGAAACTAGTCTTTTAGTCAGACCTAGCTTCCTTTTACATTAGTCTATGGTCTTTTTCAGAAATTTGGCTTTTAAGCTGATTGTCCAACTTCCTCGCTAGAAGCAGATCTTGTTTGTTTTGTGGAGGAGGTTCACACATGCTAATACTGAGGTGGATTACAGTTGCATTAAAATGAAAAATCAAAACAAAACAGCTGGTTACAAACAAATTGACTCACACTTGAACGAGTCTCGACCAAACAGTTCTGACTCGACTGAGTCAAATCATGGTTTATGGTTGTACAAGCTGCTAAATCAGGGAAGAATGTCATGTTAATATGTAGTTCTTGTTTAAATGTCTTTGAGGAACATAAATTAAGGAACAAGAACTGTATGTTTATGACTGACATACACTACACAGTACCATATATGCATATATAGTGGTTATGAATAATTTAAGGGTGCTTTTACACTTGGTTAAATTGCTTGGTCTGAACCAAGTTCAGATCAAAATTATATATAGTGTATAATTTTATGTACTGTATAATATAGTTTTTTCTCAACACTAGCTAGTGAAATCATTACTGATAGTTAGATTAGCTCATAGCTGGTTAGTTTTGATGAATGGTGAGGAGTATCCTAGCTAACTCAGTAATTGAATGGAAATGAATTATTATACTTTAGTTTTTGGAGCAAGTTGAATCAACCATCAAATCCTCAACTTACCTTACTTCCAGAAATGTTTTAATCAACTTGATTCCATGTTCAGATTCCATTAATTCCAAGAATCGATTCCAAACTAATATTTTTACGATTCTTTTTCTTATTCCTGTTGTGTGTGTCAGAGATCATATGTGATTATTGGGAACTTTCAGCAGTGTTGACCAGTAGCGCTGAACTGAAAATTCAGCTTTTCGTTGAATTGTGAAAACAACATAAATAATTTGTCCAAAAAAATTCACGAAGGCATTTAGCCTGCTGCTAAATTTAACAGAAAAAGATTAAATTTCAAATAATAGTTTTAATCATAAAATCAGTCGGATAAAGAGTATTATTTTAGGCAAGATACAAATATATAAACCTAACTAACCAAACTTTTAATTTGAGTTATTGCTAATGTGTGAACATTTGAGGTCTGGTGCTCTGGTTAATTTCTTCTGTTCAATTTATCGAGATCAGATGTCCATAAGTAAAAACATAAACACCAGAGAGTGGATAATAGAAACTGAAGTTGTTATTCTAATCGAAAGGGAACCTGACAATGTATTTATAAAAAACGTAACATACATAACAACTCATGCAAACATATCCACATGACCACATTATGATTAAATGCTTTCTTAACTGCTGTTTTCTCACAGCTTTAATTTAATTTTTACTCCTAAATGAAGAATGAAAAAGCACTTAGTCTGAAGTATGTTGGGCCTGTGGTTGAACATTAGTGCTGCAGCTGAATTGAATGAGACTCTTCTAAGGGCCAGTTGCACCAGGTGCACATTCACCTGGCTGTAAGACCAGTCTGTCTCATCATCTCTCTCTCTCTCTCTCTCTCTATATATATATATATGGAGAGCAAGAACTTATTAAAAGATGTCCAACCTTTGGAACTGACCCTCTTCCAATCAAGTTCCAAGCCGCACTCCATATTTCTATCAAGAAACAAAGAATATTGGCTCTCCAATGCTAGTCTGAGTCGTTTTTTTCTTTTCTGCAGCTTGTGTACATTACAGTTGGGTTAAGAGGATTGAACAGCAGTTATAACAGGAAATCAGGAGCCTGATAAAGGATGGCTGGTACAAAATATTTTATATTGTGAAGGGGAAAAAAAACACTAAACTTAAATGCATTTAAATACAATTTACATTAGAGTTTTATTCAGAGGTTTTCAAATACAAAATAGTATTTATTATTTCAAATACTTATTTTAAATACATGTTGGCTATATAAAATACTGCCCATCCCTGGCAGAAGGCAGCAAAATGAATGGATGTTTGCTCGTTTAATTTTTGTACTATGGATTTAAATTTAGTTTGGTTTCCAAAGCGCCAACACAGAAATGGCACATGATTACATTTGTCACGACTCAAGAAAGCAAAGTGAGTTAACACATAAATACACAGTTTGATCAATTCATACATCATTAATTGTGGCTCATATTTGTGATTAAGTATGATTCTAACACATACATCAGAAGTGAACCGTACCAAAGTTCGCAGGAACCACACCTCAGAACACCATCGAGCTGGGGCTGGGTGTCAAGGACCTCCTATAAGCATTAAGGGACCCCCATAACACCCCCCAAAGGGCTTTGACATAATTTGAACACTGGACTTGGGTAAGTTGTGTGGGTGCGCACCCAAGTTCAGAAAACAGCATTCATTCAAACCTAATTCTGACGTCAATCGATCCCGGGTGCTGACATTTAGATTACATAATAATTACAAAATAAATGTTCTTTTACTTCATTTATATGTTTTATTAAAATGTATGAATACATTTAAAACATTTTTTACTTATTTGTGTATTGTACAACAATACATCGTTTTGCTTTGGAAATTATTCTTAAACCTTGAGAGCAAAACACTAAAATTAAACACGAAAATGCTAAAATTAAACACAAAAATGGAAAATAGACAAACTCCAAGTCTCATATGAGTTTTATGCCTAAAATTTAAAAGAAAGTTAAAGAGGCTAAGTCTAAATTCCTCTCCAAACCGAAGATGCTGTTTAAGACAACTGATTTGGTGCTAAATCTCTTACCTGCCCCTTTCTCTTGATCAACCAATTGGGAAACCTATGAGAATTAAAAAATAATAATAAAGCATTGGATATCATGGCTTCTATTAAGCCATTAACATATGATTCCCCATTGAGCTGTTCACCAGCAGATTTGTAAACTCATTTTCATCCAATTTCCTCTGTACAGCTAGCTGATATTGTTTTTAAGGATAAATCCTCCAACTTTTTAGTATGATGTCATCTCAGCTCGTCTTTTCAAGGAAGTGTTTGTAACCTTATGTCTAGTTCTAATAGCCATCATTAATAGTTCTTTAGCAAATGGAGTTGTACCAGCTATTTTTCAACATGCTGTGGTCCACCCTCTGCTCACGAAACCTCATCTTGATCTATCTATCCTCAGTCAGACCTATTTCTAAGTAGCCTTTTATATCAAAACTTTTGAAAAAAATTTTGATATAAATTTTGAAAGAGAGTTGTTTATCGTCAGTTGAATTCCTATATCAGTATGTCCAATGTTTTAGATACTTTTCAGGAAATTGCATTGCTGAAGGTTAGCAATGACCTTTTGCAAGTTCTCGATACTGGTTCATATGCAGTGCTTGTTTTGTTGGATTTAACCACAGAATTCGATACAATTGATCTTAGTATTCTGCTACATCGGTTGGAAAGGGTGGTGGGTATTCAGGGCTTCACTCTGCAATGGCTGGCCACTTACCTCAAAGACAGAACCTTCTCAGTGAGCACTGCAAAGTTTTTTTCTTCATCAGCTCCTTTGACGTGGTCTGCCCCAAGGGTCCATTTTAGGCTCTCTTCTCTTTTCAATTTACAAGCTTCCCTTGGGTGCCATTTTTAGGAAATATAAGCTCTACTACTGCTACACTGACGATACACAGTTCTATCTTCCAGCAATTACTCACAGTAGTGATTCTTTGGATGTGCTCTACGACATTTAAAAAATATATATATTTTTTGCTATTAAATGAAAGCAAAAGCGAAATTCTAATTTTAAGCCACTCTAGGTCTTCATCTGTTTTTCATTTAGGGTCTCTTACTGCCACTGTTCAACCTTATGTAAAAAAATATTGGTGTTATATTTGATACGTTACTCAACTTTGAGAAACAAATTAGCACAGTGGTAAAGTGCAGTTTCTTCCATCTGAGATCAATTGCTAAACTGAAACAGTTTCTGCCTCATAAAGATTTGGAGACTGTAATCCATGCTTATATAACATCACGTCATTCCCTTTACTGTGGCAGGCTTTATCTGGTCTTGCACCAATATACATTAGTGACCTTCTGATTCCTTGCTCTCCTCAAAGAGCATTGTGTCTAGTAATCAGCTTCTCTTAACTGTCCCACGTTGTCGCTGTAAAACCATGGGTGGTCAGACTTTTTCAGCTGCAGCTCTTAAACTTTAGTTTGCCTGTAAATGAGAGATTTGCTTCTTCACTAGTCAGTTTTAAATCTGTTCTCAAATCTTGATTTCTCTGGCTTTTGATTAATGTCAGTTTAAAGGTTTGATGTCAGATTGCTCTGATTCTATTTTTAATGTGTTTATTTTTCATATGATGCATGTTTCCTTTTTAATATACTGTGTTTTGTTGTACATCACGCTGGCACAAATCTGTTGCTTTTAAATGTGCTATAGCAGTGGTTCCTAATCCTGGTCCTGGAGAACCCCAAACACTGCACGTTTTTAATGTGTCTCTTATCTGACACACACATTTGAGGTCTTGGAGTCTTCACTAATGAGCTGATTAGATGAATCAGGTGTGTTTGAATAGGGAGACATCTCAAATGTGCTGTGTTGGGGGTTCTCCAGGACCAGGATTAGGAACCGATGTGCTATAGAAATACATTTTGACTTGATTTAACAAAATAAATGTTTTACTACACTTATATGATTTATTAATATATAATTTGTTTTTATTTACTTGTGCATTGTACAACAGTACATAGTTTACTTTGAAAATAATTATGAAAACATGAAAGCACAAAAGAACTAACAATACAAAATAAAATACTTTTTTTAGCTTCACTTATGTTTTACTCAAATGTATTGATATATTCATTTAAAAAAATGTTTCCATTTATTTGTGTACTGTACAACAATACATTGCTTTGAAAATGATTACGAAAACGTAAAAGCAGCAACACAAAAATTATAAAATGAGAAACAGGTTTCAATCTGAACACAAACATTTCTCATCACATTCACATTCATCTTATAGCTCTATATACTCTTACTGCTTGACAACTGTTGACTCATTTGTGTGTAAATGACGCATAACTGAGAATTCCATTAAGCTGATAACTTCTGAACGATCATAATTTAAGCAAGATTTGTTTCTAAAAATAAAAAAGAAAAAACTCAAAATATTCCTGCTGCATTTTAACACACATTCAAATGCTCATAGTCACACAAAATATTAAATGTTATGTATATTTGAAGAATTCATATGCAAAAGCCTCCAAGTGACGTCTGAATTTTTTTTTATCAGGCTCCTATATTTATGGTATGAAAGGACCTGTACATTGCCATTATAGTAAAATTACCAAACTTAAACATAAGACGGCACTTAGAGGCATTTTATATATTCAGCTAATTTCAGTAAATTTGTTTAATTTAGTAATAACAAAATAAAAAATAAAATGAAAAAAGACAAAAGGGCTGTCTTAAAAACAGAAATATTGCAAGATTGTAAAATATCTTAGTCTATTTATCATCCATTAATTATTTTTTAGTCATTTTATTTGATATACTGGATGTTCACCCCACCTTTTCTACATTTTAATTTAGCTGACAGGTACATTGCAAATATACTTTTCAAATGGAAAATACTCTCTTCAACCTAAAACATAAGCTTATAAACACATTATAGGTACGTGAACACAAATAGCTACACAAGCTCAAATGTACATGTTGTAGAAATGTGTCTAAATTCAAATTTTAGACATATCTCATCTTTTTACACTCAAAATAAGGTGTACCATACAGTTGAGAAATCAGTTAACTAATAGATGAAACATGCATGACAGCTTTACACTGTATGTTGATTTGCAAGGTATTGAAGGTGTAAGAATAGTCTGCCCTGACTCAGATTCCACTCCACAATATGTTTGATCATGCTCATTTCACAAAATTGTTTAACTATTATAGAGAAGAACAAAATCCAACAGTTATGTTGTTTGTAGATCATTTGGGATGCTCACATCCTTAGCAAATGATGACCAATTGTAGAATGGGATCAGCAGTGGGACACTGAGAACCACCTCAGACAGAACTTGGGGTGTCAGAAATTAGTTAACATACAGACCACAGCTGTAGTGACAGGAGCAACTTCATTTACACTCCGTTGAACCCGAGGTACTACATGTACTTTGTCACCGCTATGCTGCAATAAACATCTTCATCAAGATCTTCAACGTCCTCATCACTTTTTCTTACATTGTCGATCCACCCACCGAAGGATTTCCAAAAAAAAGCAAGTACATTTATGAAAAGTGGTTACTTTCATCTGTTATTTTTGTCAAGGAACCCCCTCATTTAAAAAATCAAGAAAAGAAAATTAAGGACAGAAGAGAATTTAGTTAACAGGAAGAGTTCTTAAGCCTATTCTGTACAAATTCTGTTTAAGATTCTAACGGAACTTAATCATCCGACACACTGTGGAAGCTGAGTTGTATTGGAATTGTTGTTTCTAAAGTAACTGAAGCAAAAGGCTTAAGTTTAAAATTTCTTAAGCAACTGAAATGTGTTGTTTGTCTGTTATAATTAAGATTCTAAAGTAATTGAATCAGCCCGACGCAGTGTGGTAGCAGAGTTGAATTAGACCTATTGTTTCTAAAGTAACTGAAACAGAGTTGTAAGTTTCTAACGTAAATGAAACAGAGTTGTAAGTTTCTTATGTAAATGAAACAGAGTTAGTTGATGTGGTAATTCTGATGAAATTCTAAAGTAACTGAATCGACCCGACACAGTGTGGTCACAGAATTATTTCATTGTGTGTTACAGTGTAGTGAGTCCGATGCACCATGACTCTGTGAAGTTTAAATCCTGTAGCGGTGTGGTTTTGTCTAACGTACTGTGACAGTGTTACATTGTTAACAGTTTAGTGTAGTGACATTTAAGGCCTGATGGAGTGTGTCTGAAGCAGTGAACAATTTAGTTCAGAAGCCCGACATAGTGTTGCTGTTTTATTCATATGCTTCCAAAGCTGTGAATAATTAGACTAACAGGTATTTTAAAGAAACTAGATAATGTTCAGTGAAGGAATGAAGCCTATTGAATTGCTGAAGATTATTTAATAAGACTGTGTAAATGGAAGAGCTGATAGTTGAATACATCACTAAGCAAGGCTCAGTAGGGATGTTTGATGGGATAGAGAAGGCAGAGTTCTTGACCAAAGAAATGAAAATTTTATGGACTTTCAGAGTCTTGTTACAACTGTGGGTACTTTTGAACCTGATAACATGGATCCTGTAGAGTTTTTGTCAAAACTGGAGAATGTAGTGGAGGTTTATAGTTTGTCAGACGAAGATGCTTGTAGACTTCTTTTGATCTGCATTCCTCGCTTATTAACTAGTGCTCTCTCACAGGACGTTTTTGACAAAAGAGCAGGCAAAGGTGCAAGGAGAGATTATAGGTGTGTGACGAGTGGGGCGGGGACAAGGGCCGTGGGAGTAATTGGAAATGAGCGACATCTGCACCACTCACCGGTCTCGAGTCCCACGGAGGAGCTCCAGAAGGATAATAGATGAGTTACGACAGTGAAAGACGAGAGAGGACCAGGCCTGGGCTTTGTTTTATGTTTTGGTTTTGTTTGTGCATGGGAGTCATCTGCAAGGGGTTGTTTTGTGTTTATTTTGTAATTAAAGTTTGATTTAAATGTCCGCCAGTTCCCGCCTCCTTCCCGTGACTATGAAGGTTTTTACAGCGTTACATTGGTGAAGAAACCCTTGAGGAAGGAAGCAACGGGCTGCCGAAGATCCCTCGCCGCTGTGGTGAATCCGCGGTGCCATCGAGCAGGGCGAAGCAGTCTGCCGGCGTGGACACTCGAGGCGGTGGGCTGGAGTGAGTTGCCGAAGGGACGGACGAGCTCGCTGTCGGCCGCCGAGATGTTTGAGGGACGGCTGCCATCCGTGAGGGAGCGGAGGAGTCGCCGCCGTTTGCCTGGAGGCTGGAGCCTGCTGCCAGGAGTCTCGTGCCATCCACCGAGGGCTATCCAGTGCCATTATTTTGTAATTAAAGTTTTATTTGAATGTTCGCCGGTTCCCGCCTCCTTCTTCCAGTGACTATGAAGGTTTTACAGCATTACAAGGTGCAAGAAGAAATTAAAGGTGCAAGGAGATATTATTAGAGATTAGGACTAATTTGGTTAACTTGAGAAAGATAACCGAAGTGACAATGGAAATTGGGGAGCATCCTCTAGCATTTGCATCCAGGTTGTGGGAAATGTTTAGCTGTTACAGTGGTTTTCCAAATGCATCTAAACAAAACTTCGTGTTTAAGTCTGCATTAATTGCACAGAGTAGTTCTTACATGTGAGATGCAATTGCTATGCATGCAGATGTAAATACACCATATTCCAAAATGACACAGTATTTTAGTGCAGGAAGTCAAATGAAAGCTTCAGAATCTAGATATCCAGTTGCTACATTTGGCAGGAAAGAATGTTCTAGATTATTTAATGGTTTCCATCAGAGACCAAAGAAATTAGAGAATAAATTCAGAAGGTTTTACTCTGTTATGCATGTGGAAAAGCGGGTCACATTGCTAGACATTGTCAAGACAACAAGAGACCTCATCAAAGCTTTCTTTGTCATGCATGTGGAAAGGATGGACACATAACAAGGCACTGTTTGAAGAAAGTTAGGAAAGATCAGGTAATTGTTTGTTTTGCTTGTGGAAGTATGGGACACAAGGCGAGACAGTGTCACTTTTCACACAAAAGAAGGATGAACCATTGTGATTTGTTTAAGAAAATAGTTTAGAAACTGTTGAAAGACCTTGCCATACACAGCACTGCATGAACAACATGACTGTAGCTCAGTCACAAGCAGATGGTGATGTGAATTGGTGGAATTGTTTTATGATAGTATCATATTTTAGGAAAATAGATTGACTATCAAAACGGGGTGATTCTTTATAATTTCTGAGAAATGTGTTCCATGGCATTAATATTTTTATATAATTTTGAGAAATTCTTTAATTGCATTCTTTGATTACATTTCTATAGCTTTGATGTTTTGAATGTGAAAAGAGTTTTGTGGGGGAAGGGGGGAGGCAACCTCTTCTTTTTGATCTCATTTCAGGTATAAGCTTTGAGATGTTTGTTTGAAATGTGTACCCTCCTGGAGAAAGATATGGTCATCTGATAGACAAGAAGGACAGGAAAACCAGTGGAGCCAGGGGACTTCCAAGAAGAAAAGGGACTTCAAGAAGGCCAGCAGGGCCAGTGGAGCCAAGGGGACTTCCACAAAAGAAAGGGCTTCTTAAAGAACAGAGTGATCATCAGAACCAGAAATCGAGTGATTTCCAGACCTACAAGATCTAGAGACCCTGAGACCCACAATGGCATGAATGGACCTGATGGAACTTCACAAACTGCAACAAAATGAATGGACAACGGAAAAGAGAAACTAAGAGATCAAACCATTTTCAGAGTTTGTGGACAACAGTCTTATCAACGAGATGGAAAACAAGAAACAAAAGATGCATAAATTCAGACTCTCTGCACATGACACCAGAAAGAGACAAACATATGCATACTTGAATGCAGAACATTCTCTACTGAATGCACACATGTGGACAAAGGATGGCCACACTGAGAGAATGGACATAATGCAAGTGATTAAATGAAAACACAAAAGCACAGACAGACAGACAGACAGACAGAGAGAGAGAGAGAGAGAGAGAGAGAGAGACTGTGTTGTCTGTTGTCTCCTACCCCCCCCCCCCCCATTTACTATGCCAAAGGTCCCTATGATAATGTTCCCTAATTGGATGGAGCGTGAGGTGATGACCCAATGACGTGCAAGGTTCTCCTTTGGCCAGAGGGGACAACCTTAGGCAGGGATTCACCGCCACTGGACACCTGCCCTGGAAGGGAGGTGTAGTCTGTGTAATGGGAGTGAGTGTGATGCTTCTTTTGGGCCAAGAGCATCAGAGGGGGGACTGTAAAGGCTATGTCTACACTAATCCGGATATATTTGAAAACTGAGTTTTCATCTAAAAACGCTCCGCGTCCACACTATCATTTTCAAACGTTTTCAAAAGTTGCTCATCCACACTGAAACGTATGAAAACACTTACATCCCCCTAGTGCGCATGAGTAAAGCTTCGACCTGCGTCATTTCCGATTTCCGGCTCTTTGAAACTTTGCGCCAATGTCGAGGAAAGGCACTGAGTTTTTTAAATGGACCGACAGTGAGGTGGAGTTGTTGCTGCGAGTAACACAGGAGTATAAAGTACATATTGCACATACATTTTTAACAAGGCTGTCAAAACAGAGAGCATCCAAAACAACTGCTGTACAATGTCGTTCACGATCTTGGCTGAATTGGTCATATGACTGCATCACATGACCAAAAATGCATCATCGTATTCAAAAGCCTCCATTTTTTTTACAGTCCACACTACGACGCAAAGACAGCATTTTATCCGCTATCAAATTTATCCGCTTTGGAGAATGTTTTCCAAAAGCTAAGTTTCCGTTGACTTAAAACATCTTATCAGTGTGGACGGAAGGCCAAAACGGAGAGAAAAATATACGTTTTCAAACGAAAACGTATTAGTGTGGACATTGCCTAAGAATCTATTGTCTGCCCAGACCCAGATTCCACTCCACAATATGTTATAAGCATCTTCATCAAGATCTTCAATGTCCTCACCACTTTTTCTTACAAATGGGTACTATGTACATTTGTGCAATGGAAAGGTTCTTCATGGAACCATACACCCTGCCAAAGAACCATTTAAGAACCTTTTTTTAAGAGTGTAAGACATGAGGAAAGGAACCAAGGATGCACAAAAATCTGGAATGAGAAGAATCTGTAATTGTCCAAATC
The DNA here is from genome assembly GCF_963082965.1 of Carassius carassius. Lineage (NCBI taxonomy): Eukaryota > Metazoa > Chordata > Actinopteri > Cypriniformes > Cyprinidae > Carassius > Carassius carassius. The sequence goes on from NC_081783.1 coordinate 21,203,402, forward strand.
AAAGCAAAGTGGGAACCGTTTAGGTTTGTGAGATCTACGGCAGTCTGTTTGCTGACTTATCATTCATACCACACTGTGTCATTAAAGGCATATTATCAGAACAGTGATTTAAAAAAAAAAGAAAAACTGTAATCAATTAATAATATTAATATTCTAAAAACAAAAAAAGTTATTGTTTAGTATATGAGACCCAAGTTAATCAGCTGTAGGGAATGACATGTTGGAACTACAATCAATTTAACATGTTATTTACTTTCAAAAAGGCATAAATGGATTTTAGCACAGTAGAATACAGTCATGCAGAATATGTGCTTTATAAGTTCTAATAAACTGCCAATATATTAATAATAGGCATGCTAATAAGCAACTAGTTAATAGTGAGAACTGGTCCTTAAACTAAAGTGTTACAAAATACTTGTAATTGCACAGAATCATAAATCACTAGTATGAAAGCATCAAATTGCAGCTATACTAAATATAACTGGAAAAACATAACTTACTGTAGATAACTTAAATAACCATATTGCCAAAATTAAAATGCTCCATCAAGTAATTTTGTCAATTAGGCAACTCAAAAAGTCATTTGGTTCCCTACATGCTTAATTTTAAATATTTTATCACTTGTTTGTAATACAATTGCAGATGTTTTTCATAAAAAATAAAAGTCTGACTGACTGACCTAGAGACCAAAATGCATCCAAACAAATACAAATTGATTTTAAGATATTTTTTAACTAAACGTTATCATGTTTATAACCATCTTAACACTTTCTGTAATACCATAAATCACCTATAGAGATTTAAAATGTTTAGATGTTATTTGAGGGGTGTTAAGTCTGTTTTCAGGTAATTATGTTAGTATTATAGGCCATATGCTTCTTGCTTGAGAGTTTGTTCATCACGTGAACCATATTGTTGCATTTTCTGTTCTATACAAGGGCCTTTTTTTTTTTACACATTAGCATGAAGCTCGCTGTGTGCCGAGAGTTGCATTTGAGAGTAGGTTGAGAGTTGACTGTAATTTTTCTCTTTTTCACTTTCTCTCTCTGTAGAGCAATAGACACAACAAGCCTTTGGTGCCTCTGTGCATCCAGGCCGAAGCCAGCTGAAGGCAGCAGCGGAATAAAGCGGCTGATATTGGGGGCATGTGTGAGGACACAGGTGAATCAGTTTTCCGGCTTATTCAGACTGAGAACGAGAGACATGTCGATTTTGCGGATATTACGGTAAGCGCACAGGAAGACAGGGCGATGTGGGCGGGGGACGGCCAACCTGGCTGTGTGTGCGCTGGGAATAGAGGCACTGTATGTTTATGCTTTGCTATGGAGTGTGAGGCTCGTGTCCTACTTCTCTTTTTGACCATTTTTGTGCCATGATGTTGAAGTTGCAAAAATATGTTGTCATGATATTTAAAGCAGTATTTTAACTTTTTCAAGAAAGAACACGACTGCTCTTGACTATACTGAAATATCACACGTACATAATTTGCTAGAATAATTACTTAAAGAAATTCACTATTTATATTAAAATAAATATATATTATTTGTTTACTTGCTGAACTATCACATGAACAAATGGCATCTCAGTGCAACGTACATAATTTAATCTAATTATTACCTAAAAAATGCACTATTTATATTAAAATGAATATATATTATTTATGTATTTATTTATTTACTTACTGAAATATCATACGCACAAAAGGGCATCCCAGTGTACCTGAATGCTGTGTACCTAAAAAACACCAATTCACTATTCATTTTTTTAGAAATATAAATTTAAATATATTTTATTTATTTCCTTGCTTACTTTAATATCACATACACAAAAATGTGTTCTTAAATAAATTATTATTACCTAAAAAATAACTTATTCACTATATATATATATATATATATATATATATATATATATATATATATATATATATATATTAAATGAATGAAATATATTAATGTATAATAATGAAAATGTATTTTTCTAAATTACAGTAAAAAAGCTGGGATATGAATATAAGCAATTAAATCCAATTAATTATTCCATTTAAATAAATGAATTATGATTTGAACAAGCAATACTTTCTGTTACAATAATGTGAATATTTAATAAGCATGAAGATTTATGTCTTAAATCATAAACACAGATACTTTTCAGAAATCACAAAGTTTTTTGGCTTGATATCATGCAAATTAAAAGAAATATATTGTTTTCATAAGCAAGAATGTAATCAACAATGATGCAATAATGTAGCTGGCCGACCAGCTAAGCTGCTTTTTTTTCGGTTGATTTAAAAAAGCGTAGTGTCTACAGGTGACGTAGATGTTCCTTCTCTCAGGTATACCCTACTGTTTATTCCACTTTCAGAGTCTCAAATGCTTAAGTGACTAGGTCACGCCCTTGCTGTGCACCACAGGTACAGCATCAGTGCATCAGTATTCAGAACACACACACTTTTCACTACAGTTAACATTTAAACTGAATAAACAGTTTTAAGGAAGTCAAAATATAAATGCACAAGCACATACTGTATATAAAGTACATAAATTACATGGCACTGAATGAACTGCCTTTTCAAAGTTAGCTACTGTACTTAAGCAGATCAGCTCAAACCTCAATTTCAGTGACTGACTCATCCTTTTGCAGTCAATCTGTGCTATTTCTACCCAACAACATCCCAAAACAAAGAGCAGAAAGCAACAAAATAGTCATGTTTACATACCAGTTGATGCCGTGAGCCTGAGCTCTTTACAGTGTGATCAGTTTGCTGTCTGACAGAAAACTAAAGGGGTCTCACACTCAATTAACACTATATTCATCATATCTGAAACGGTGACATTTCCCTGGCATTTAGGGGTTAACAGATCGCCGCTTCTGAAAACAGCGTTGTTATGGAAACGCAGTGATTTAGAGGAAACAAGACACAATTTTCTGTCCAGAGGCCCATATGTGGGTGTATTATTTGTGAGTTCAAAGCTAATTTTCCTATAAGAGCGGGGCATAAGATCATGCAGGGTACGCTTGCACTGCACTGTGAGGTTTCTGAGAAGAGTTGGCCTTGTGTTTTTAAAGGTTATTCGGTAGTTAAACGGTTAATTTGATGGAAAATGGGGTCAGTGTAGTTATAAACAAAGTACTGTGGCCGTACCACGGTATTGAATGACTACAAAAAAAACAAAAACAATGGTGATAGTGTGTTATTTGGACATATGTACCATATAAATATGATTGTTTATGAATACAGTATTCATTTAGTGACTCTATGGTATAATCATTTAATACAGTCAATTTAACCATGGTACCCATTTATTATTTATATTTATATGGCTCTGAAATAAAAATAGCACTTTTATGAGGGTATCGTGTTGAAATACCATTATTTTTATACAATTAAATTAATTTATTGACTGTTGCAAGCAAAACTTATGAAAACAATTGGTGGGGTGCAATTTGTTAGACCTTTAATATTTTTGTGTAATTATAATATATATATATATATACACACACTTTTTTTATATAAAAAGTGAGGTTGAAGTTCCACATGAAATTATAAAGTGCAAAATATGATTTTTTGTCTTGGTAATGTATTTAGTTTTGAGTAGTACTCCATTAAAGTACAAATTCCCCAAGTTAAGTACTTAATAATAATAATACTTTTTTTTTTAAGTTGCATGTATTCTACTTTATTCAAACAAGGTACATCAAAAATCTTATTTAAAAAAAAAACATGTATCAGTCTCTTTAACATTTTGTACTTTTTTTGAAATGTACAGAGTGTGAATAGATTTCTAGGTTTTGTTTGAAAGTTAAGATGATTCATACATATTTTGAGAAGAAATTCATTCTTGAGACACCATTATAGTTCTAGTTTCTGGTGCCGTTTTCTCGTTTGTGATTCATATACTCTGAAAAGAAAATGTTTAATCTGTCAATAAGGAGTTAAAAGTGGGTTATTTGGAACTTAAAACATCCGTTGAACTAAAAACGGTTACAGATGGACACATTCCGGCCTGTTATCAAACGCCCATCACTCGCGCAATCCAACCTTCGGATACGGAGGCAGCGATGAAATTGACACCTTGACGCAAATCGCTTTACCATTTCCTACTTTCCATTTAGAATTTTTAGTGTCTGAAACTTGTAAACAAACTTTCACCTTGATGCAAGCAGATCCGCCAACGTCTTTGAGGGCCTGGAAAATATCTGTGACTAAAATCCTGTTTATGTACTTTTAATTATTTTTGGCTTCTGGAAAATCTCACTTTAGTTGGTCGCTGTGAAGATTCGTCGGCCTGAATTAGGGGTCGCATGGTGCAGTGTTTCTTTGCAGCTTTTACTTTTAGACATAAAAAGAGCAAAATCACTTTTACTGATGCCTTAGTCATCCGGGTTTGCGTTCAGTCATTTCATTAACGTATCATTCCTTTCTATCACAGCGGTTGAGTCATACTGGTGGTATGATGGTCTCAAATGTTTCTGCTCTCACAGGCCTTTAGACACATTTACAGTCTAAACAGACACACCATAGACATCTGTTGTTGCTAAATAAAGTGAAGTTTTATGTACAGTATTATAACAATGCATATACAACAACAAAATGGAGTGGGAAATATGGCAAAAACACCATCACATTTTTTTTCATGAAGTATCATGATCCACAATCTTAAAATTAAATCTAAAACTAGTAACTAATATAAGTAAAAACAAAGAAAGTAAACAGTGATTTTATTTTATTTTTTTAAGTATGTCTTTCTAACAGTATTCAGGTAAGAAATACAGCAGAAATCAAATCAAATGTAAAATACAACTCTGTATGAATTAAATATTCATTGGTTTTATTAAAGATACAAAATGACTCTGCTGAGAGCTGATTTTCCCTTCGTTTTTGATGTTTAATATTCATGACATGCACAACAGCAGGTTTATTAGGCTGCTGTCACTTTAAGACCAACGTATACCGACACACATCCTTTTGTCTCAACTTGTTTCCTTCACATAAGACATAACTGACTGTTTACGTGCATACTCACCAGGGCAGCATTTCGCCATATTTTTGTATTTGACCATTTAGACAAGCATTCGAACCCAAAATATACTTTCTGTGCGCGTGTCTTGGAGCGCATGCACAGGAAGTTGTCAGTATTGCGTTACGAGATTTGGTACTCGTTCACGTTTTTTAACAACCCCTTGTAATATCAGCCATGATGCACTCTGCTTTCTCATTCATCCGTGTTTCTAGATGACTCTAATACAGGGGTGGACAACCAAAATCTTCACGATATAAGTACATTTATTTCACGATAACAATTATTTTTGCTTTTAATAAGGTTTTTATGATATCAACATTTTTGATACCATAGAATTTTCATCATTCTTTACACCAGCGTCAATATCACAGAAAAATAATACAAGCCCAAAAAAAAGCCATGTCTCTTACCGCTTAGACCATGCTCAGAAGTAGTTTCACAGAAAGAGTGCACATATATATCAATTTCAACAGCTTAAAATCACTTGTTTTTAAACCACAAATGCTTAAAAATGCATTTTTCATGACCACAGCCACCTGACGTGAATGCATAAGCGCAGTAAAGGCGATAGTCCAAAATCTGTACCAACTGACACATCGTTATATTGCCCCCCCACCCAACTCTAATATGTTAATAACTTTTAAAAGGCCTGTCAACTAAAAGATGTGTCGATATATTTAGCTACATACAGACACAAATGTCTGCATTTGTTTGTTTGAAAAGTACAAGGTAGATCACGATGCAAAATTATCAGATCGCCCTCTCCTACAGAATTTGTATTTTACTATTTAAAAATAGCATTATTGGTGGTATTTGCTTAATTTTTTACCATTGCTTAGCTTTTAGGGTTAGGGACTTTTAAATATTAAATAACACTGCATGTTCTGCACAATTTGCATCATAGACATGGCTGATAGTACAGTATGATAAATGTTGTTGTGAGGGAGAACGGTCAAAGGTATGTATGCAAACAACATAGACACAATAAACTTTACAGCAAATCAGTCTCACATGGCTTATATGGGTCTTAGGGTTCAACATTTTCAGATCGATTTGCACCTTATGAATTCAGCTAAATATATTCTCTACCCTAACTCTTACAGACTGTAAATGAAAAACTTGTGGTCATTTACTCACCTTCAAGTCATTTTAAACCTGTATGACTGACGTTCTTCTCTGGAACACAAAAGTAGATTTATTTATACATAACAGTTTTGGTTCCTATTTACTTCCATTGCATGAACAAAAATACTATGGAAGTCAATGGGAACTGTTTGGTTACCAGTATTTTTCAAGATCTCCTTTTGTGTTAAGAAGAAATAAATAATTGCACACAGGTTTGGAATGACTTGAGGGGGAGTAAACTATGACAGAATTTCATTGGGCGGATGATCACTTTAACAAACCTTTTTTCTAACGACTTCTTAAAATGTCAGTTTTTCTGGTTTTACTGTATTTGTGGGAAAGTTAAAAAAATTCAACGCATGGCAATGAGGTGTTTCCCAGTTTAACACGCACTCTCGATTTGACCTTTGTTTCATCCTAGACTTGAAATGCAAATATCACAATCAACTCTTGTGTAATTTTTGGTTTTTAATGCAAGTTGTCTATTGCTGTCTGAAAATCCCCATGTTACATGTCAATGTATGTTTCTGTAGAAACTTTTTTTTTTCTTACATATGACTAAAATAAGAAGGCAGCTAATAAATGTGGCTTCATTTGACTTAAATGAAATTTCTAAATCTCCGCTGTTAGACGTGTGACATACAGTCATAAAACTGAGATGTGCTATTAGTGCTTAGTGAGTTTAACTAGTATTTAACAAAGTAAGTAGCATTTAACAGATGACTGTGGTTTGAGGTGCTATCAGTTCACTGACATTGTGTTTTAATGATATTTTATTAACACATTAAAAAAAGTTAAATACTGAGTCTATCTATCTATCTATCTATCAAATCAAATGAATTTTAATATTACACAAAAATAACCTGAGTAAATACAAAATGCAGTTTTGAAATTATGATTTCATTTATTAAGGGAAAAAAGCTGTCCAAACCTGCCTGGCCCTATGTGAAAAAGTAATTGCCTCCTAAGCCTAATAACTGGTTGTGCCACACTTTGCAGCAACTGCAGTCATGCTTTTGCGATAACTTGCAATGAGTCTTTCATGCCGCTGTGGAGAAGTTTCAGCTCACTCTTCCTTGCAGAATTGTTTTAATTCAGTCATATTGGAGGGTTTTTGAGCATAAATTGACTGTTTAAGGTCATGACAGAGTCTGAACTCTGACTCGGCCACTCCAAAACCTTTTTTTTTTTTTTTTGAGCCATTCAGAGGTGCTTTTGCGGGTGTTTGGGACCATTTTCCTCCTGCATAACCCAAGTGCACTTGAGCTTGAGATCACAAACTGACAGCTGGACATTCTCCTTCAGGATTTTCTGATAGAGCAAGTTGTCCAGATCCTGACCCCAGACCATCATCACACTGCCACCACCATGTTTGACTGTTGCTATGATCTCTTTATAAAATCTGTGTTGGTTTTACACCAGATATAACAGGACAAACACCTTCCAAAAGGTTAAACTTTTTCTCATTAGTCCACAGAATATTTGCCCAAAAGTCTTGGGGATAATCAAATGTGAAACAAGCTTTGTGTTCTTTTTGGTCAGCAGTGGCTTTTGCCTTGGAACTCTCCCATGGATGTCATTTTTGCCCACTCTCTTTCTATTGTTGAATCATGAACACTGACTTTAAATGAGGCAAGTGAGGCCTGCAGTTCTTTAGATATTGTTCTGGGTTCTTTTATGACCTCCTGGATGAGTCGTCGTTGTGCTCTTGGAGTAATTTTGGTAGGCCGGCCGCTCCTGTGAAGGTTCACTACTGTTCCAAGTGTCCTCTATTTGTGGATAATGGGTCTGACCATGGATCGCTGGAGTCCCAAACCCTTAAAAATGTCTTTATAACCATTTCCAGACTGATACGTCAACTACTTTGTTCCTCATACGTTCTTGAATTTCATTAGATCTTGCCATGTGTTGCTCTTCAAGCATACTTCTCTTTGATAGACAGGTTCTATTTAAGTGATCTTTACTGTAGGTTTTCACATATGTTAGCCTACAATGTTCTGTTAAAAGTCTGAATGCAATAAATAAAATAATTAAAAAAAAATAACACTGAGCAGATTCTCGATGACTACCCTCTATAAGTATATAAAACTCTAAAGGACATCCTTAATTATTTTGTTTATATAACATGGGTAAGTTTATTATTTTCCATTGTACACTCTGGGCTTGATAATTATGTGGAGACCGACCACAAAGATGCAAATACATTTTTATTTAATACTGTACAAAATATGTATAGATTAAAATGTTTTTACAACCTTGTAGAAAAGAAAAAAAAAAAAAGCAACACAAAACACTTCAAGTCCTTTAAGACGCTTATAGATATAATAGCTTTAGTGATGGAGGGATTCAGTACAGACTGGTCTTTTTCATTATCCGTAGAAACTCCTGCTCATTAATCTCTCCGTCACCATCTCTGTCGGCCTCGTCGATCATTTCCTGTTCCAAATAAAAACCCAGAGACACAATCATGTCACAAATCAATAGTCAAAAACATGTTGTTAAAGTGCAGTGTTTCCTAATGGTGTCAGCTGTTGCTCCGTGATGAGGGATCTTATCTGATCTTATGTCATTCACTACCCACTGACTAACCAGCCAGTGTCTCGGGAGAGAGACAATTCGTCTGTGCGGTTTTACACACTGGAGAAATCTGTGTGAGAAAGACGCACCTGTAATTCCTCATCCGTGAGGTTCTCCCCGAGTTCTTTGGCCACTCGCTTGAGATTTTTGAAAGAGATTTTACCGGTGCAGTCATCGTCAAACAGCCTGAAAGCCTTCAGGATTTCTTCTTTGGAGTCTTTCTCACTCTGTTGTGAAAGATAAATGACACACTGGGCATCATGACCACAATCACTTATCACGGTAACAGTATACCAAGACTTATTTTTGCTATGGAATTTAAACTAATACATGAAAAACACAGAATTGTTGACATTTTTGCACATTTATTAAAAAAGAAAAACTGAAATATCACATGGTCCCAAGTATTCAGACCCTTTGCTCAGTATTAAGTAGAAGCACCCTTTTGATCGAATACAGCATGAGTCTTTTTGGGAATGATGCAACAAGTTTTTCACACCTGGATTTGGGGATCCTCTGCCATTCCTCCTTGCAGATCCTCTCCAGTTCTGTCAGGTTTGATGGTAAACGTTGGTGGACAGCCATTTTCAGGTCTCTCCAGAGATGCTCAAATGGGTTTAAGTCAGGGCTCTGACTGGGCCATTCAAGAATAGTCACGGAGTTGTTGTGAAGTCACTCCTTCGTTATTTTAGCTGTGAGCTTAGGGTCATTGTCTTGTTTGAAGGTGAACCTTCGGCCCAGTCTGAGGTCCTGAGCACTCTGGAGAAGGTTTTCATCCAGGATATCCCTGTACTTGGCCGCATTCATCTTTCCCTCGATTGCAACCAGTCGTCCTGTCCCTGCAGCTGAAAAACACCCCCACAGCATGATGCTGTCACCACCATGCTTCACTGTTGGGACTGTACTGTACAGGCGATGAGCAGTGCCTGGTTTTCTCCACACATACCGCTTCGAATTAAAGCCAAAAAGTTCTATCTTGGTCTCATCAGACTAGAGTCCTTCAGGTGTTTTTTAGCAAACTTTTTCATGTGTCTTGCACTGAGGAGAGGTTTCTGTCGGGTCACTCTGCCATAAAGCCCCGACTGGTGGAGGGCTGCAGTGACTAGGAAGGGTTCTGGTCATCCCAAATGTCTTCCATTTTAGGATTATGGAGGCCACTGTGCTCCTATGAACCTTAAGTGCAGCAGAAATTGGTTTGTAACCTTGGCCAGATCTGTGCCTTGCCACAATTCTGTCTCTGAGCTCTTCAGGCAGTTCCTTTGACCTCATGATTCTCATTTGCTCTGACATGCACTGTGAGCTGTAAGGTCTTATATAGACAGGTGTGTGGCTTTCCTAATCAAGTCCAATCAGTATAATCAAACACAGCTGGACTCAAATGAAGGTGTAGAATCATCTCAAGGACGATCAGAAGAAATGAACAGCACCTGAGTTAAATATACTTAGAATACTTAGGACCATGTGATATTTCAGTATTTCTTTTTTAATAAATCAGCAAAAATGTCAACAATTCTGTGTTTTTTTTGTGTGTACATTAAAGAGGAAAAAAAATCACTTAAATGATTTTAGCAAATGGCTGCAATATAACAAAGAGTGAAAATTTTAAGGGGGTCTGAATACTTTCCGTACCCACTGTGTATATATACATACATATATATATATATATATATATATATATATATATATATATATATATATATATATATATATATATATATATATATACATATATACATATATACATATATTATATATATATATATATAAAAAATATAAAATTCAGCTAGCTTGCCAAGACGACATTTCTAATCTTAATTCAGTTGATCCTGATATACTAAAATTACTAATAGTAAAACTGAAATAAAATTAATAAAATCTATTGTTTATACTGTACATACAGTTGTGGCAAGAATTACTGACATTGTAAATATGATTAAAGAAGCCTGTGAAAATAAATCTGTATTGTTAATCCTTTTGATCTTTCATAAAAAAATCCAAACAAAGTCACAATTTCATTGAAGTAAAAAAATGTGAAAATAGGGAGGATGGATGTGGATGTCATCCTAGTGTGCTAGAAATTTGTAAATATGAATAGGAATATACTTTAGAGGATATTTTACTCTAGGAATTTCTAGGGGTGCCAAATATTGTGGCCAACGTGTTTGTTGAGAAAAGCATTTATTTCATAATGTGGATTTTTTGAATAAAGGTTAACAGTGCAGATTTATTAATGATGCAGATTTATTTTCACAGACTTCTTTGTTCAAGGGTATCAATGAATTCAGGATTGTATAATATATTTTGTAGGGCTGCAACAAATGATTATTTTAAAAACGAACAGACTGCGATGTTAATTTTAATCGCTAGAATACACGTGTGCACCAGGCTCCAGGGCGATTGAAACAGCTGAGACAGAAAAACAAAACAAAAAAACGTTTTCGCAAAAGTATTTACTTTAATTTGTGCACACTCACAATAAAAACAGAAGATTTGCGCTCTTGTAAAATAAAGCAAACAAACAGAATGTGTTGTCATCCTTTTTTGCCCCGTGAACTTATGGAGCGCCGCCACACAATCTGTTTTAAATCAGTTATCTTAATTAAGTTGGATATATTTCACATATAAAAAAAAAAAACAATTATGAAAACAAATTGTTATTTTTATGTTGGTCCTATTACTTATATAGACTATACATTTTCCTCAAAGCATCCCATTTTGTCCAAGGGCTTGAGAACCTGTGCCCAGTTCACACAGAAACTTGTGAACGGTGCTTGTTATGGTGACACCGTTTAGTGACATCATTGAATATTCCAGGAAAACATCAATGTCGGTCACAGTGCCTTTAAATTGTCGTTTTGAATCCAGCTATTATTTATTTACAAATTATAAGCTCTGATTATGATAAGTGTGGTATAAAAGCTTTGTTTATTAGAAGAATAATAGGAAAATGTTAGTTCGCGACCATGCCTCTGGATGCCGTTTGAGCCCATAGCCTTCATTTATGCAGCTTGGTTCTGTCACGTACGGGAACACAGGAGACGGAAGATCCAAGTGCAGTGTGAAATTTATTGGGTAATCAGAGTCAAAAACAAGCCGGGGTCGTTACAAAACATCATTCCAAACTGAAACAAACAAACAAACAGGAACAAGAACAGGAACAGGAACAGGAACTCGAAGACTAGGAACGCGAGGAAACTAGGTGACGGAAAGTAAGGACTCCATGCAGACAAACAGAAAAGGACTGGTTAATATAGGGAGGATAATGACTGTGAAGACAGTGAAGACACCTGAGTGCAATTACTGTGATGAAGGGACAAGGCTAGTGGGAATTGTAGTGCCTGCGGTGAGGTGCCTATGGGGAAGTGAGACCACTAGTGGACACCCAGGGAAACAGAGACTAGACAGCGTGACAGGTTCTGGTTTGCAGGTTGGTCACGAATTTCCACAAATTCAATAACATATAGGCATTGTTTCTTTTCCTAAATCTTCAGACAGTTTCCACAGTCTAACCCTTTAATTGTGCAGTTTTATTTTATTATCTTACACACTTTTAATCACTGTTTTCGCATCTCTTACTGTGGTAAACATGGAAAGGGAAATTATACGATTTCATGAATTAAGAATTTGTTCGATTTATTAATTTGTTCCCTTATTTCAGTTAAATCATGGGTTATTTAGGGAACAAAATTAATGAAACATGGACAATTGCCAAAAGCCACAAAGTCGTAGGAACAAATTTACACGTTGTAGGAATGAATATCTGTTCTGTGTCCCGCAGCCCTGCACAGCGCACAATATGAAACAATTATATGATGAAATGACTTACATTTCTATTGCTTTTCATGTTGAAGAACTTTTAAGTTGTTTCTATTTTAATGTACTTTTAAAGTTTAAATCACATTTAAAGCTTAATTTATACATTGTGAATGAATGATGATGCATTTATATACCATCACTCACAGCCGCTCACATGCGTTTTGCGCATGAGCCACACACAGCCCAACATTAAATCGGTTAACCGACCACCGACAGCTTTCGATTGCATCTCTTACCGACAATTAATAGATCATCGATTAATCGTTGACATCCCTAATTCATAGATAACAACAGTTTCATTATAGCATAAGAAATAGCCTTCTAATTAGGGATGTCCAGATCCGATCACGTGATCGGAAATCGGGCCCGATCAAGTAGTTTCAGACTCGATCGGAATCTAACGTTACCTCCCAATCAGGACTCGGAGATATATATATATATATATATATATATATATATATATATATATATATATATATTTATTTTAAGGTGTGAATAAATATAGATTTAAACTCAAAGAGACAGGATAGTCTGCGCATGATCTGGTGTTTTATTCGGACCCAGAATAAGGCGAGATGAACATCACGGAGCGTTAAACACTGCAGTGTGCGTTTACTTTCATACTCGACGCCAGAGGGCGCTCTCACGCAGAAAGTCATATCAGTAAATTCCTAATATGGACAAAAGCATCCAGCTATCACTGTGTGAAAACAGTTGTTTTCACAGAAAAAAAATGAAACTTTTGGAAACACGAAGACATTAATATATGATTACGACAATATATGGTTTTTCAAGTCATCTCCATCAGGTGATAAATAAAGTATATGAACAATGCAGTGCTGAAACAATTCTGCCTTATTATGTGATAAACAGTGTTTGTAGTATATAAACAAATCATTATTATTGTTATCGTCCAGCAGTTATAGATTTCTAAGCCAATTAAAAGCTAGAAATTAGAGAAAAATTTAAGTTGCCAATACTACCAGTCAGAAGTTTTTGAACAGTAAGCTTGTTAATGTTGTTTAAAGAAGTGTCGTCTGTTCACCAAGCCTGCATTTATTTGATCCAAAGTACAGCAAAACAAAAATGTTTTAAATATTTTTACTAGCCTATTTAAAATAGCTGTTTTCTCTTTGAATATATTTCAAAATGTAATTTATTGAACAACATTTTTTCGCTCTTCTTTATTCTTTTTTTATGTATTATAGAAGTATCGGATTGGCACTCTGTATCGGTGGATAATCAAAATCAAATGACTCGGGCTCGAGGGCAAAAAAACCTGATCGGGACATTTCTACTTCTAATGTAACTAAAGAACTTACAAATATTGGAGAACTAACCAATATAGAAAGCTAAAAAAATATTTTGGAGATTACAAATAGGCTACTGTTAGTTAAGAGCAGCAGTGGCACCTTACAAAATAGGTTAAAACCTTACATAAATTTGTTTTAATAAATCTGTTAATCACTGTAGGCTATATAGTTTAAATCTCTAGATCAAACATTTAAATAATTAAGATAATTAAGACAAATAAAATCATAGTAATGTCCTGCAGGAACACATGTTATGGGCAGCTTGGATCACATACTTTTCCAGAAGCAGCTCATTCTGTTTCCTCTAATATTTTTAGATGCTTTTTGTCCATAGAAATTTGTTATTCAGTGCTGTATTTAATGCCACCGGCTAAAGTTGGATGTGCACTGTGGATAGACCAGACTAATCGATAATTAAAATGAACTACATCACCATGTGGTTAAGCTTATTGTTGGATAATTTATTGAAAACTTTACAAATAAAACGTAGGTTACAATCACTCACTTGATTGTGTTTACATTTAATAAAAATAAGACACTATTGTAATGTATACAATGGTGAAGATTGTTATTTTTGCTGGGAAATGAATCAAATCAACATATTTTGAACTTTATGTACCAAAATTCAGATTATTCATACAAATTAAAAAGCATCAGTGCAAAAACTATTTTATGGAATGCAAAATTTAACACAAAAGACTTCATAAAGTGGTTAAATTCTGATTGGATGAGCCACTTTTGAGCTTTTGTACATTACTTGGCAACCGTAAACAACTCTCTCAAGGCTTCACTGTCTAATAACACCACTTAAAAGCAAGATCCTATCATCTTGATGTGTTTCTTTTCAGGTGTTTTACTGATGTCATTTTCCACGTAGACACCTGAGGTTTGCAACTGTGGCCAGATACTGTAGTTGTCTGATTGGTTATGTTTTAATTCAGCTTGCAGACTTACCATTTTCTGTGTCATCATAGAAAGGAAATCATTAAAGCTGATTACACCTGATCCTTCTTTATCAATATCAGCAATCATCTTTTTTATCTCTTCTTTCTTCGGCTCAAACCCCAGAGCACGCATAGCAACCTATGACAACAAGTCAATTTCTCTGTTAGATTATATTCACATATTGGACACATATTTAACCATTTACTCTTAAAGTGAAACAATACAGGCAAAGAAAAAAAAGTGGTGCTCATATATCATTTGCCAGATTTTATACATTTTCTTTTTAAATTATGATAATTGTTTTTTTTTTGTTTTTTTTTTTAGCTGTGCACAGTATTTTCTGAGTCCTTTGGATTACTTGTGGATTATTGTGATGTGTTTATCAGCTGTTTTGACTCTCACTCTCATGGCACCCATTCACTTCAGAGGATCCATTGATGAGCAAATCTGTTCCCATGAAGAAACAAACTCATCTATACGGATGGCTAGAAAATGTTCATTTTTAAGTGAACTTTTGCTTTAAATGCATATATGAAGAATATATGTAGATACCTTTTGTGGTCAATAAATAATTCTAACTTGTGTTAAAATTAATAAGACTATTAAAAATAAAAATAATAAAAGTCTATTTAAATTCCTGTTAATGACAATTACTGATTATACGTGTAGCAAATTCATTAGCTGGTATTATTTAAGGAATAAGATTAGATGGGATTTTACAATCAAGTCATTCCTAGATTTAGTTTTGATGCTGTCTCCGGGCCATTAACCAATATAATAATATGGCTATAGGTCTCAAACCCTTTTTACCTTCAGTTCCTTTACATCTATGTTTCCAGACCCGTCTGTGTCAAACAGATCGAAAGCTTCTTTGATCTCCTGCCTCTGTTCCTCTGTCAGGTCTGGTTTGGGACCCGCTCTCTTCCGCTGGTTCGTGGTGGCGCTGGGTTTCCTCAAGCTTGAAGCCTTGAAAATTAAAGCAGAAAGAGAGATTCAGCCTCGCTTCCACCAGGGGGTGTTTTCATGGTTTTCTTACATGTCTTATAAATGCTTCTATAAGGGAGTTCTCAGTGCACTGGAGCTATGCAAGCACCACCTCCCTCATTTCCATGCTGCACACAGAAAGGTAAAAATACAGAAATGTATAAATGAGTACATATGTGAATAAATACACATGAGAATAAATAAATACAAAAATAAATAGATGCATAAATAAACAACAAAATACATTTTCCTATTATTACATTTTTTTTTTCTTCAGGTTTGGTCCTCCATATTCTTACTGTTTACTGAATTTTGTTTTGGAAATATTACATAAATCTGATTACATTAATTACATTAAAATCTGAAATTCAGAATATGAACTGAACTAAAAATATTATTATTCCTGTTGCAGACACAGATAAAAGTGTCAAAACACATTCAAAATGCTGCCTATCCTGTGTTTCTTTTTGTATTTACTATATTTTAGCACATTTTACAATAATTTGCACACTATATATATATATATATAATATTAGGGATGGGACGATAACCGGTTTTATCGATAACCGTGATAAAATGTGCTGAAGGTTAGTAATATCGTTTAAAAATGAATTATCATTAAAACCGTGTTTGATTATCGCGGTTTTAATAACTCGCTATTAAATCATGTCCAGCCAGCAACAGTCTGACGCAAGCGCAGCGCACAATGTTTTTTTGTTTTTTTTCGAGAAGGAATGGCGAAAGTCAGTGACTTTTCTATTCTTTTCTATGCTTCTACACTTTTCATTGTAAGGAAGGAAATGCCACAGAATTTAATCTTTCTTTAAATTAAGTGCATAGAGTTGCTTGTTTTATTAGTTGTTTGTTGATTAATAAATATAAAACTTGCTGAAATGTTTTCAGTGTGAGCATCAACTATTTTTGAACACTTTCATCTCGTTTCAACAAAACCATGATAATATTGATAATCGTGATAATTTTAGTCACTATAATCGTGATATTAAATTTTCATACCGTCCCATCCCTATATATATATATATATATATATATATATATATATATATATATATATATATATAATTGTACAAGTATACATTTAAGTAAATGGCAATCATTTTTTCATGCATATAATTCAAAACTTGAATTAGTTGAAGGACTCCATTATAGGGGTGGACAATATGAGCTAAAATTCATATCACAATATTTTACACTATCCAGGCGATATTGATATTATATTGCTATATGAGAAAGAAATTACAGGCAAAATATTTTTATCTTTGTAATGATAAAACCTTCATATTCATCCGGAAGGAGGAGGCGGGAACCGGCAGACAATCAAAATGAAACTTTAATAATAATAATAATAATAATAATAATCAAAATAAACACAAAACAGCGCACCAGCCCCTCACTGACGACTGGTGCGCTCAAATAAAAACCAAAACACAACTAAAAGCCCAGGCCTAGTCCTCTCTCGTCCTTCACGGTCGTCGATCCAGTTTTATATACTTCTATCTCCTACGTGGGACTCGAGACCGGCGGTGGGCCGCAGGTGCCACTGATTTGCCTAATCATTGCCGGCCTCACTCCTTGTTCCCACGTCCCTCGGCCCCGACCCACTCGCCACAATCTTATATTACTAGAAAAGGTGAGGGATTGGACAAAGACTAGGGATGGGCGTTTTCTGCAAATATCACATTCGAATATTTGAGCTCACAAAAAACGAATATTCGAATATTCGTTTATTTAAATTAAGTTTAATGAGACAGACGTTATTTTTCAGCAACATTTATTGTTTCCGTCATTTTGAACAAGCTTACACACAATAAGCTTGAACATTAGGCTACACATCGTGTTTTGTAGCTGAAAACCTTTAACAATGCTTGCAAACAAACAAAAGTACAGATTAAAAGCAAAATAAAAAGTGGAAAAAAAAAGTGAACAAAGAAAAAACGTAAAGCAGCCTGCAGCGATTAGGCTATTGTAGAACGTAGCCTACACTTAACTTTGAAACTTTTAAACTGTCAGCAAATCTTTTTTGCTTTTTTTCTATTGTTTTACATGTTCTTGTTAAGAAATACGGGCATGTAAACATGGTTCGTTATTTCCAATGTAGGCGGGAGGTATGCGCGCTCATAATAGAAGCGACGCGGTCGCGATGCGCATGCGGTGCGACGCGCCCGTTTTTCCAGGCGCGTCCGCAAAGCATTGAGTTAAAAACATCTCAACTTTTCAGAATGCTGCAAGCGCACCGCAGGTCATGTGACAAGAACTAAACATTCAGCTTCATTCTTTCCCGTAACAACGTTGAAAGCTCAGCCAAGATGAAGGAACAGCTGATAATAATTTGTAGCAGAGCTACTGCAAGCGATTTTTTTGTGCTGCAAATCCATTTATCCTTTGCTGAAATTTCCTCGTCATTATGGAGAGAGCCCGTCACTGTTGCTTAGCAACGGCAGACGCCTCAGCAGCGCTTCTGCCCAAGCGCTTTGGAGAAGGAAAATATGTGAACGGCCCCTTATTCATTCATAAATTATTTTTTGCTTGCATACATCTTCAAATATGCCGTGGAGAATCACAGAAAGTGACCAAATTAGGTTTTATTGTGAACTTTTTTTTTTTTTTGTTGCAAAATTCGAATATCATTTTTATTTATCGAATAATTAGAGCAGAACGAATATTCGAATGTTCGACTATCCGTGCACACCCCTAACAAAGACCTGAAAAGTATTTTTTTACTGTGCCATTGTTTGACTCAATAAGTGTAAATGTGGAACATAAGGTATGCCTGTAGTGGTTCCCTAACTATTTCTGCTGGGCCCCCTTTGTAGAGAAAAATATTTTACCTTCAGTTCCTTTACATCTATGTTTCCAGACTCGTCTGTGTCAAACAGATCGAAAGCTTCTTTGATCTCTTGCCTCTGTTCCTCTGTCAGGTCTGGTTTGGGTCATTGTTTGACTCAATAAGTGTAAATGTGGAACATAAGGTATGCCTGTAGTGGTTCCCTAACTTTTTCTGGGCCCCCTTTGTAGAGAAAAATATTTTCTATTTAATTATCTATTTAAATGTTTAACAAATAGGCTACTGTATTCCTGTGATCAAAGCTGAATTTTCAGCAGTATTACCCCAGTCTTCAGTGTCATATGATCATTCATGATCATTCAGAAATCACTCTAATATGTTGATTTGGTGCTCAGTAACCATTTCTGATTGTTGTCAATGTTGTAAACATTTGTGCTTACCAATATTCTTGATGAAACTATTTTTTTTTCAAAATTCTCGCTGGAGTTCGTCAGAAAGGGGCATTGGTTTACTGTCATGGATTTGTTGTTTTAGTGTTTGTGAATCTTAAGTATATTCATGATCTGCTTTACATTTACTTGGCACTGAAAGTAATTTCACAAACTTGTAACTTTCATGCTTAAAGCAGAACCATGCATCGTTCACTTAAATTTCTACATGTAAATGTAATGTTCCTGTGGCTCAGTGCTAGAATATTGTGTTAACAGCACAAAAGGTTGTGAGTTTGATTCCCAGGGAGCACATGTTAGGTAAGAAAAATGTATAGCCTGAATGCACTGTAAGCTGCTTTGGATAAAAGCGTCTGCTAAATGCATAAATGTAAATGTGCATGGTTCCCTGCAATACAACTCAATTCTTCAATCGCGCCATCTAGTGGTCTGTTATTGATACAACCACAACTACTATTTACTTATCACACAAGTAAGTGGGGCTGCATGATAAGCGGGAAAATTATGCAGTGTATTTATGGAACCAGTCTCACTCGCAAAGCCCTCTGCATCGCAGGCGATCCCACACACCCGACACACAGCTTCTCTAGTCTGCTGCCATCAGGGTGGAGACTGTGGAGTCTCCAGGCCAGGACCAGCAGACTGAAGGACAGCTTCATTCATTAGGCTGTCAGGAAGCTCAACTCGCTTCAGAACTTGCCCTCCCTTCCCTCTTCCCTCTGCACCAGGCACCACAGAACTATGAATGCCCCAATCCCCTAATTCTCTGTATGTATGTACTGTACACATGGAAGAACTGACAATAAAGCAGACTTGACTTGACTTGTATCCACGGTATAGCAAAATCCATATCATGAAGCAACATAATAACGCACCCACTCCTACTCCATTCATGATGATCATGTTACTGAAGCCCCCGTGAAACTTATGACGTGCACATGGAAAATGTTGTGTCAGAACTGTTCAAATATTTAACTGTTTTGGAACCACTACAACAGTGTTACGTTTTGTTGTCCTTTGGTGCGAAACACCTACATTATTTTTTTTTATTATTAAAAACTTTGTTGATATTATTGTATCAAACTGAAACTTTCTTTCTCCTTTGACATGTTCAAAATTAAACAGAAATAATTTAATAGCTACCATGTCTGTCCTTTAGTGGGACGTAACCTCCTCAAAACATCTAAAAAAACTAACAAACGGTTGAGTATTGCAATAGGGGACATAGAAATATCACTCACTCAATCTAAAATGGTATAGTTTTCAGCGGTTTTGAATGGATGACAGCAAAGTTTGTCTTGAAATTGTCCAAGTCATGGGGGAAAAATTATATTAATTATAATTTCAAATTAAATAAATAGCACTATATGAAAGTGTCTAATAATGAAGATAAATCTCTCTCATGCGATTAATGTACTCTAAGAAGTTTTTTTTCCCGTATTTTTTGCTGTCACACCATAGGGTAAAGTTCAGTAAAACAAAACAAACAAACAAACAAAACGTAGTAAAAGAATTGACGAAGTTAGTGACCCTTTATATTTTCTCAAAGATCAGACTTCACACTACATAAATATATGGATTTCTTTTTCAAAAAAGGTATTTTACAAAAAAAAAAAAAAAATCTTTCTTTGTCAACTAATTTACACACACACACACACACACACACATATATATACGTTATATATCGTCTTTTTTGCACTGATGTTAATTAACAGCAATCTTCTTCTGCAAGGATAAATAAATGTTAATTAAATCGCATTTTCATAAGTTGGGAGATTTTAGGAGCTGGATTAGTTTCATGATCACATACACATACAAAACGTCGGTTTGATGAATTAGTTTCAAGCAAGCACATTTAACCTTACTGTAATGAATAGCAGTTTCTATGTTACCTCAATAAAAGTGTTTTATTCTTATTATAATTTATAGAACACTGTTTATGCCTTACATCTCAACAAACAAGCTAATGTCTGTCTGCAGGTTTAACGCAAACAAGCTAACCGTTTTAGCCTAACGAACATCTACTTTTATTTAGTTTCTTCTAACGTGAATCCATTTACAAAGTTTCAAAAGTAACTGAATCTTTACTTACCATGTCGAAAGTTTAAGAGAATCAAACCACAGCTTTGCAGCTTGCGTGAAATGTTGGTAAACAAGAGTAGGAAACGCGTTGGTTTCCTTGAGCGCGTTCGAATGGGCGTGGCTTCTGAGTGATTGACAGCAGATTGACAGCAGATCCAATAGCAGATGCAGCCTGTCTGTATAGGACGTATTCTACCAATCAAACATTAATGGGCGGGGTTTGTTAGATGTAATTGACAGTTTGGTTCGTTTGGCATCTGTCTCTTAGCAACGAGCTGTTAGCAACAGGTTAACAACACTGATCTATAATATAGAACGTTGAAAATTTGATCCAAAATGATACCCACACATGGGTGTGAATGTTTAAAATACAACAATAGCTAATTTGCCAATAAGACTGCATAACCTCGAGTCGACCATTAAGTCGATTTACTAAATTTATATAATATAGCAGCATTTGATGCTTTAATCTATGTAAAAAGTGTGTGCAGGATACACCCATTTGATGACATATTAAATATGGGCTTAGAAATCAAATATTAGACTGTTGATCTTACTGTATTGACACTGACAGAAGAAAACACAAACACTTGAGAAAAAAAAAAGGAATTGAGCTTAATACATTTACATTACATTTAGTGATTTAGCAGACGCTTTTATCCAAAGCGACTTACAAATGAGGACAATGGAAGCAAACATCAATGCCTTAAATTCTATGCGAGCAGCTATTAGCCAGTGCAAATTGATAAACAGAGGTGTGACGTGTTTTCTTTTGTTTTTTCGGCTCATTAAAAATATATCTTGCTGCCATGTTCTGGATTAATTGTAAAGGTTTGATAGAACTGGCTGGAAGATTGCCTATAGAGCATTGCAATAGTCCAGCCTGGACAGAACAAGAGCTTGAACAAGGAGTTGTGAAGCATGTTCCGAAAGAAAGGGCCTGGTCTTCTTGATATTGAATAAAGCAAATCTGCAGGATCGGACAGTTTTAGCAATGTGGTCTGAGAAAGCCAGCTGATCATCAATCATAACTTTAAGGTTTCTGGCTGTTTTTGAAGGAGTTATGGTTGATGTGCCTAACTGGATGTTGAAATTGTGATGAAACGATGGGTTTGCTGGAACCAGAAGCAGTTCTAATAATATTAATAATATAATATCAATAACAACAATAATAATAATAATATAATAATAATAATAATATGCTTAAGTGTATCGAGCTGGACGGCTCAGTCAGACAACTTCTGCAGGCCCAGCAGAAGCTCTTGCACTCCGGGATTGGCGCGCTGGTGTTTCTGGCTGGAGGCTGGAGTAGAGTTGCATAAGATTGTCTAAGCATAGGAACAGCTATGTTGGATATCAAAAATGCCATGAGGAAAGGACTAGAGGTGTTTTTGGTGGTATGCAAACAATCGGCAAAAGTTTCTTGCCAGAAACTAAAGGACTGCAAACCTACTTCAGCTCTAAAATCAGCGATCTAGGACAGAAAGAGGCTGCATATGGATGTCAGGGTCAGGCGTTAAATATCGCTTTGGTGAGCGGTGATTTGTGCGAGAAGTATCACCACATGGGTTTTAATAGACCTGGGAATGTCATGTACATCACGGATCGTGCTAACATGTCTGGCGTGAGTCTGGAAGAGCGTTGGATTGAGAATGCCTTAAGAAAACTGCATGAATTCAGCATAGATGTTGTGCTTGTGAGCGGCATGGCTGGCGTGAAACTCAAAGAGAGAGTTCTTGGTGCAAACGCCCTTGTTATTGAAGGTGTTAAAAGCAGCTTTTTAAAGGACTTTGCACAGGCGTTGCACCAAGCTCTCACAGATGGGAAGTTGCTGCATGGTGCAGGAACCACCAAACTCCTTTGTATCCAGCAGCTTCATCAATCTAAACAGACAGAGATGGAAAACCCACAGGAAGGTGTGGAGCTGGAGCTGATGGCCAAAGCCTGGATGGATTACGTCTCCACTTTGATGAAGAACAGCGGGTCGGTGGGGTCTAAAGCAGAGGCTTGCACATCAGATGAGACTTTATAAAGATGGAGAAGCCATATGGCAGGATGCAGATGGAGCTTGGGTGTACGATGGGGCATGATAATGTGACTGTGAAGTCTGAAGTCTGGAGGAGAGCTCTTGATCTGGTGCTTCTGGTGCTTCAGTCTAACACGGAGATCATTACCGCTGTCAGTGAAGGAGAAAATGTTTGATATCTCAGGCATAATTAATTTCTTTTAATCAAAATAGAATTTAAACTTTTTATTTTTATATATTCTTCACTTTGAAGTTGGGAAGTTATATTTCATGGCCTGAAAAAATGAATGTTTTTGTTGAATTCATTTGTTTTCATTTATTATTTGTCTGTTTTATACAACAATTCATATACGTTGGAAATGAATGATTATGTTTAATATATGATTATTGAAAATGCCTAAAAAAGGAATAAATACATAATTTCAGGACTAAAATATGTAGGGGAAATTTGGTGATTCATTCGTTCTTTCAGTATAACCTACAGATTTTGATTTGTAAATGACATTTTATAAAGATGTACACACACACACACACACACACACGTTTGAGGAAGTCTCCTGATTGTTTGATAGAAAGATAACCAGTACAGATTGCAGTGCAATGATGTTCTTTTAAGTACATACAGTACAGACCAAAAGTTTGGAAAGATTACTATTTTTAATGTTTTTGAAAGAAGTTTCTTCTGCTCATCAAGCCTGCATTTATTTGATCAAAAATACAGAAAAAACAGTAATATTGTGAAATATTATTACAACTTAAAATAATAGTTTTCTATTTGAATATACTTAAAAATATATATATATATATTCCTGTGATGCAAAGCTGAATTTTCAGCATCATTACTCCAGCCTTCAGTGTCACATGTAACATCCAGTCTATCACATGACCATTTAGAAATCATTCTAATATTCTGATTTATTATGAGTGTTGGAAACAGTTCTGCTGTCTAATATATTTGATGAATAAAAGGTTAAAAAGAACTGCATCTATTCAAAATTAAAAAAAACTTCTAATAATATATTTTCTTTACTATCACTTTTTATCAATTTAACACATCCTTGCTGAATAAAAGTACTGATTTTATTAAAAAATAAAATAAAATAAAATACTGACCCCAAATTACTGACCAGTGGTGTATATTGTTATTACAAAATATTTATATTTTAAAAACATAGCTTCTTTTTTTTTTTTTTTTTTTTTTTTATTCATCAAAGTATCCTAAAAAAGTATCACATGTTCTGAAAAAATATTAAGCAGCAGAACTGTTTCCAACTTTGATAATGAATCATCATATTAGAATGATTTCTAAAGGATCGTGTGATAATGATCCTAAAAATTCAGCTTTGCATCACAGAAATAAATGATAATTTAAAGTATAATAAATTTAAAAACAATTATTTTCAATTGTAATAATATTTCACAATATTACATTTTTTTCTGTATTTTCTATTAAATAAATGCAGGCTTGATGCGCAGAAGAAACTTCTTTCAAAAACATTAAAAATAGTAATGTTTCCAAACTTTTGGTCTGTACTGTATAATTCATTCATCATTATATCATACAGGTATACCATTTAATATTTTATACCATTTAATTCTATTTGAGACCATTTTCATTTCCATCACTTTTTAGCGTACTATAGTGACACAGCGTGGGCATAAATGAGCATTGCATGCATAAATATTCAATTCATTTACAGATGAACTCTTAGTGAAAATATTTAAATATTCTGCTGTTCAAATAATTAAAATAAACTCAAATTATATTTATCTGTATAGCACTACAATAATAAAAAAAATCTATACAGATTAGAATTATATGGAGATTTATTTATTGTGAAAAACAGGTATGTCGATACAGCTCCCAACAGACTGTACAAAGCAGAATGAGACTGATTATGTAAGTCATTATTTATTTATTAATTGTGTCAGAATTAATATGATAAAATAACATATTAACCATAACTGAAAAAAAAACAACTTTTTTACTTTAACATTTTTAAGGGCACCTGCACTGAGGGTCCCCAGATTAAAGTTTGTAAACTTCTGAATACAACATTGAGAGCAAGCAACGGATTATATGCTTAAAAGGACAGAAAGAATAAAACGTCAGAAAAAGTGCAAAAACTTATTTAAAAAAAAAAAAGTTCCCTATTTTAATGCTGCTGTGGAACACAAGTTCAAATATATTTACAGATAAACCAAATATATTTGCAGAGCACACTGTATAAAATGTAGAAATTACGATATACCACTACTACAACTAATAGTTTTATTATCGATGGTGTTAAATTCACACTGTTTGAATTAAAAAGAGCATTGATAGGTGTTAAAAATACCTCACCAGGGAGATATATGATAAAATGATTGAAGAATTATCTTATGTGGCAAAAAATGTAATACTGGTTTTATATAACAAAATTTGGGAGTGAGGAAAACTGCCTACTGGGTGGAAACACTCAGTAATAGTCCCTTTAGGGAAACCAGGAAAGGATCAAATGAATGTCAAAAGCTACAAACCAATAGCATTAACGTCTAACCTATGTAAACTAATGGAGAGGATGATTACTAAAAGGTTAGTGTACAACTTAGAAAGCATAGAGCTGATTACACCATATCAGAGTGGATTCCGTAATGTAAGAACAACTATGGATCCGGTAGTCTGCCTGGAGAATGACATACGTAGAGAACAAGTTAACACAGAATCTGTTTTGGCAACCTTTTTTGATATAGAGAAGTCCAATTCTGTTTAATATAATGATTAATGATGTGTTTGATGGAGTGAACCAAAGGATAAACAGGGCATTATATGCAGATGATGGAGCGTTGTGGGTAAGGGGCCGTAAATTGACAATTTACAGCAAAGGATGCAAACCGCAATTAATCAGGTTGGAAAATGGTAATTTGACTGGAGGTTCCACCTCTCAGTGGAAAAAACGCAATTCGTCTGTTTTTCTAAGAAAAGGGTAATACCCACAATAGATCTTAAGATAAATGGACAATCTCTCAAACAGGTTAATGATTTAAGATATCTTGGTGTGTGGTTTGATAGTAAACTTACTTTTAAAAATCATGTTCAGAAAATGGTAGACAAATTTAAGAAAGCAATCAATCTTTTGAAGTGTCTTTCTGGGTATTGGGTTTTGGGGGGCGTCAGGATCTTCTTTGAAAAGAATTTACATTGCGATAATCCGATCAGTGTTTGACTATGGATGTACAGTATACAAAACAGCAGCAAAAACTACATTAGCTGAACTGGACAGGGTGCAGGCCAAAGCTCTCCGGCTGTTTAGTCGAGTCCTCCGAACATCACCTATCCCAGCACAGCACTGCAAGTAGAAGTAGGGGAGATGCCTTTAAATCTTAGGAGGTTAAAACTTTCTCTAGCATATTGGGTAAATTTACAAGGGCATGAAACTATCCTACAAAACTGGTGTTAGAAGAATGCTGGGAATATGGTCGCACTGTGAATAGCAGTTTTGGAAGGAACAGCAATAGTACTACACCTTGCAGCAAAAATGTTAACTTGAGCACAATTCCACCTTGGTTTTTCTGCTATCCTGTAGTTAATCTGGAAGCTAAAAATATAATCAAGACAGGAATGTATCAAAGTGTACAGCAGTATCTAATGTATAAAGACACAGTACAAATATTTACAGATGCATCCAAAGAACCAGCAGGTAAAACAAGGGTGGCTGTATACATTCCTAAATATAATGTTATGCTACAAAAAGAACCTCAAACCAACTATCAATCTTCTCTGCAGAGATGACAGCCATCATAATGGCACTACAGTGGGTAGAAGAAGTGAAACCAAATAAATCTGTTATTTGTTCGGAGTCGGACTCAATGTCTTCCCTAACTAGCATCCAGACTGCGAAATCTGCATGTAGACAGGATCTTTTAGATTAAGTTCATCAGATGATTTTCAGGATAAATCAACAGAAGCTAGTATTTCAGTTCACTTGGGGTCCAGAGCACACAGGTATTGTGGGTAATGAGAGGGCAGACGAGTTGGCAAAAGAAGCACTTAAAGCAGAACAAGTAGAAGTACAGGTTCCAATCAGCAAATCAGAATTGAAAACAATAATTAAAGATGGTATTCATAAACTCTGGCAAGATAAATGGGATAAGGGGGAAAAAGGTAGGCATTTATATAGTATTCAACAGCATGTAACAGTTAAAATGATCAACACACTTAATTACACGACAGGAGGAAACCTGGCTCACCAGGCTAAGGTTAGGATTACACACAAAAGGGAAACATGAGACAGGAATGTGCCCATATTGTACGGAAACAGAAACCGTGAAGCATGTACTTCTGACATGTAGGCAATACTCTGAAAAGAGAGAAAAATTTAGGAGTGTAACAAAGAACTGTTACTGTTACTTTGAGCAACCTTTTAAGTCTTCCTGGAACACAGTCTACAACCAAAGCAGTGATAGAGTTTCTTAAAGAAACACAACTAGCAATAAGACTTAACCCAATTTAATTATACCTTTTTTTCTCTGGAGGTTGAGCTGAGGTTAAAGCTGGAGGAGCTGAACACGCAGCGCTAGCTGAAGCTTGGGCTCTGATCTCCTTTTTTTTCAATTATTAATAAATATACATTTATTTATGACTTCCAATGTGATCACACCTCAATCCAATAGATGGCGGTAATGCACAAAGATTGTAAGCTGCCAATAAAATTCACTGTAGAAGAAGAAGAAGAAGAAGTAGAAGCAGACGATGGTGCTCAAGACTTTTATTTTGAAGTTCCACTTGCTCAGGAGGCCATTTTGGCTCCACGGTGGCTGGTTTCGCACGCAGTGAGTTGGGCGGCTCTCACGCAGACAAACATCGGCTGAGCCCCGTTCATTCTGGCATGATTAAAACTCACACATTCGCCGCATATACTGAGTGAAAGCGCCCGTGCAGCCATGTGGATCATCCCGGAGGAGGTGTTACTGGCCAACGCGCTGTGGGTGAGCGAGCGGGCGAACCCTTATTTCATCCTGCAGAGGAGGAAGGGACACGGGCGCGGAGGAGGCTTCACGGGTACGAGATATTACCCAAATATACACAGTCGGGGCTCGTGTGCATGACAGATCACACGTGCATAATGAAGGAGAGTTTATCAACGCAGTAATACTAGCTGATGATTCATTATAACATATGGAATAATCTGTAGATGGATGTGTTTTGGTCGCATCTCATCACTGATGCAGACTGTTTGCGTCATCTGTTTATTTATATCTGACATGTTTATGAAATTTAAGTTTATACTTGCTTTATGGGTATATATATATATATATATATATATATATATATATATATATATATATCTTGAGTTTCATGGAAGAAAAGCGTTTGCTTGGTTTGTGTTGTGTCACAATATGTTAACTACTTCTTCTCTCCTGTGAAAGATATTCATATGCGTTTCCTTGGCTCCTAAATCAGGCACTTTTTAAGAGGAGTGTCACACATGACAGCAGAATGACTGCATTCACCTCTGAACCCGACTATAAACTCAATTACATTACGAAGACCTCAGCATTCCCCTGTTGTTGTCTGGAAGTTACATCATACGGGTGTTTTGTCATCCTTTAATGAGACTCTTATTAGGTGTACTGTGTGTTCATACCACACTTGTGCAATATTCTTTGCATTATGCAATGCATCGAAGCTTTATCCCTTTTGAAGAAGCCAGTTAGTGTTTATGTCCCCATCAGAATCACACATTAACGGATCATGTGACCACTGTAGGAGGAAGTTAAGATGTGTGTGACAAATGGCATGCCATGTCTTAAATTCCTGTCTCACGCGCGAGTGTTTATCTGGGTAAATATGTGTCTCAGCAATGAGAACTGATGGAAACCACTGCGCTCTTGACGCCTGTTATTGACTAAAACAGTTTTTTTTTTCCCCCCTTTCTCTCTCTCTGCATGTAGATGTGACCTGTGAACCTCTGTCTCTTTATGTTTGTCTCTCAGGTTTGCTGGTGGGTACGCTGGATGTGGTGCTGGACTCGAGTGCTCGCGTGGCTCCGTACAGGATCCTGCACCAGACGGGAGAGTCACAGATCTTCTGGAATATTGCTTGTGGTCAGTTGTTAAAGTCTGTAGAAAATCACACAGATATCCGGCTCCTAAATGTCCACAAAATAGGGATGTGCTCACATGCTTAGTGTGCAGAAATGCAACAACAACAACTGCATAATTTTAGTTTCAAACTGATTTATTAGTTGGTGCTTACTTAATATGTAATGTCATTGTTTAAAATATAATCATTACATATATATGTATATGTGTATATGTATATGTGTATATATATATATATATATATATATATATGTGTGTGTGTGTGAGTGTGACGTCACACACCCTCGATTTCTGTTTTGTTGTGTAGAAAACATGTAAACACCAAAGATGCTTTAATATATATATTAATTATTAGTTATACTTTTTAATAGACTGGTGACAACAGCACAGAGTAGCATTAGAACAGAACCTTTAAATGTATCTAGTATCATAAAACAGCGCTGCTTTTTTCCCCACACATATGCATGACCGGAAGGAGCGGAAGTGGGCGCTTGTGCCATAATAAAAGCTCTGCTGCTTTCGAGCTGTGTGTCACACTTGTTGCCTGAGTCCGATCGGATTGCATTGGCAACTCTCATGATCCACACTCAGTCACAGTGTCATTAAACTACGCCTTTGTTTGTTTTGAATACGCGCCCTCTAGTGGTGACAAATCACATATTGTGCCTGTTAATTTTCTAGTGTTCTTATTTATAGCCTTATATGGGTTGGTTAAAATTCTTAATGGATGGTTTTGAAAACACTGCTTCGTGAACCTTAGAAAGCTTCGCAAATCTTTAGGTTCCAACCAGAAGTTCAGATTTCTTATCGAATGGCTAAAGTCATGTTATTACAGTAAATCGCCAATAGGTTTTATAATATACTGCTCAAAAAAATAAAGGGAACACTTGTGGGTTACATTGTTTGTTTAAGTGATCCCTTTATTTTTTTGAGCAGTATATATACATTGTATCACAAAATACACTACATTTATTCCACAAATTTGCATTTCAGTTCAATAAAAATGCAGTTTAAAGCACAGCAAATATGAGACACTGACAGAATTTTTTTTTTAGTATCAGTATACTATTATAGTAAAATTGTTTCAATTAGAATTTGTCTATATATTTTTAATCATTTTAGTCATTTTGTTTTGTGTTTCTTATAGTTTTTTTTTTATAAGTGTATTCATTTTTAATTAGTTTTATTAGGGCCAGATACTGTGCTCCTGTACTCATTTCTAAAAAAGCATCCCAAAGTCAAGAGGATCAGAAAAGTGGAAGTTAAAGTTGTGAACCAAGGGATTACTCGTGTCTACTTGTGCCCAGTGACTCAACTTATTCTCCTGCTTCCCCAAAGTAGTGATACAAAGACTGATTAGTATTAAATAGTGGTATAAAAGCATCTATAGCAGGCGGGGAGTGTAATGGTTCGGTTTAATCATAAAGAATTGTGATTCTGGTTATACATTGACCTTTAAGTGTCCTCTTGTCTAGTGAGGACAGAACAGCAAGTAATGATTTTTTTTCATTGTTTTTAATTAATAAGCACAAGTCCCTCCATCCACATGCTAAAATGATTAATCTAACAATTACTCACTTAAAATGACAAACATCTGTAAACTAATACTGACTTTATATTATAGGTGATCTAGAGCTCTCAATCTAGCTAACAGTTGAATTGTCTTTCTCCAGACCAATTGATTATTCTGGATATGTTTAGTCAGATGACCGATAACAAAGGAAACTGTCTCGATGTTTTAACAGATACTTTTTGACTTAAGCTCTGGTTCTTTTACCCGGGCTCATCGCAGTCACTGTGAGTCACATTGGCTGGATCTCCTGTGTAAACCTCATCTGACCTTTAAACAGACGCTCTGATTTAGAGTGACATATTAAAGGCTGTGACACAGTGAATTCTGATGTGTGTGTGTGTCAGGCTCGTCTCGTAAGGAGATCACTGAACACTGGGAGTGGCTCGAAACAAACCTACTGCAGACTCTGTCCATCTTTGACAATGACGATGACATCACCACCTTCGTCAAGGGCAAAATACAGGTGCGATTTTTTATTTTTATTTTATTTGTCAAAGTAAAGACATGTATTGAAGCCATTAAATTAGGATTAAGTAATTTCTTCAGAGATGGTGAATTATGGTTGCTCCTCAAATCTTAATCTAGGTCTGAATATTTCTCTAAATAAGTAACACAACTTTCTCTCACTTTTTGTTGTTTGCTAGGTTTACTTTATTTTGTTAAAAAGGGAATCGTATACTGGTTGTACTTGTTTTTTTTATTAAAAGAATGTGATACTTTCAAACTGGCAAAACAAACTACAAAAAGTTTTCAACATTGATGACAGAAATATTTATTGAGCAGCAAATCAGCTTATTAAAATGATTTCTGAAAGATCATGTGACACTGAAGACTGGAGAAATGATGCTGAAAATTCCGTTTTGATCACAGGAATAAATTACATTTTAAAATATATTCAAATAGAAAAACGTTATTTTAAATAAATAATGATAATATTTCACATTATTACTTTTCATACTATATTTAGAATCATATAAATGAGCAGAAGTATCCTTACCGACCCCAAACTTTGACTTAGGGCTGCAACTAACGATTATTTTGATAATCGATTAATCTGTCGATTATTTTTACGATTAATCGATTAATCGGTTTATGTACTTATATTTTAGTTTTTTCCATTTTTTCCCCAAGTAAATTATTAATAAATGGTCTTTATCATTCAGCATAGATTTAAGAGATTTTAACCATTTTGCACTGTCATATCCTCATCAAAAATATACCTGGAGTTGTTTTATTGTGTTAGTAATCCTGTCGAACTCTTCTGCAATCAGAACACTGACCCATACTCTAGCAAATTTCACAAGGAGATTTAAAATAATGTTTTCACCATGGCAGTCCTTAGAGCTCCTAAAGTAGTTTAACATCCCGAACAAAGCTTATTAAGGAATCTTTCAGAACATATTTTCACGAAGAATAAGGATAAAACAGAATAAAATTGCAGTGCATTGTATTTTATTATTTACTGGGAAACAGCTTTATAGCTTTTGCTGTGAAATTGTAAACAATCCTTCAAAAAAAGTGCCAATGGCATGAAACCTGAATGGAACTCACAATTTAAAGTAAAATCCATCAGAAGGTTGTCCAGAAAAAAAAATAGGACACACACAAAAAACCTACTGTGTGAAAAAGAGCAGTGAATACTTAGAAAAAAAAGTGCATTTCAAATATCTACATTTACCTCTCTCATTCAGTCATAATTAGGCTGCACGACTGAATTTTGAACTGGTAAACGACAAACTGATCACAGAACATGTTTGTAAAGCTTTAAATGTTAACTGTTAAAAAGCAATGTTATCAGCTTTTACGACTAAACATTTGCAAACAACATTGTACTGGAGAATCTGCACAAATGAAAGTCTTAGGGGCCGTTCACAAATCGCGCCTAAAAACGCGTGGAAAACTCTAGGCGCACCGCTTTCTCCTTCTTTCCAAAGCGCTCGCGCAGAAGTGCCCCTGAGGCGTCTGCCTTTGCTAAGCAACCATGACGTGCTCTCTCCTTGAAGACGCGGAAATTTCAGCAAAGGATAAATGGATTTGCAGCTCAAATAAATCGCTTGCAGTAGCTCTGCTACTAAATTTATTTCAAAATGGAAATCCATATACAACTATGATCAGCTGTTCCTTTCATCTTGACTGAGCCTTTAACGTTGTTACGGGAAAGGATGAAGCTGATTGGTTAGTTCTTGTCACATGACACGCGGAGCGCTTGCAGCATTCTGAAAAGTTGAAATGTTTTTAACTCGATGCGGTGCGGTGTTGGAAATAACGAACTTGAGCGCGCAAAAGACGCGATATGTGAACGTCCCCTTAAACAGTGCAGTAGTGCAGAGTTTACAGGTTACTCTTCTTTTTTAAAGGCTCAATGTAAAGTACTCCCACATCACGCTGAATGCTGCAGACATATAGACATCATATGATGTCTATGGCTGCAGAGACGCTGCTCGGGAAGCACGTGACATAAAACAAGGCCAGCTATTGGCTATTCGCTACTTCTCCTGTTGTACTGGCTGAGTAAAACCTCCGGTGGCTCATTACTGCCACACTTTGGTCACCGCAGATTTGAAATATGCACGAAATGAGCCGCTTACGGCAAATAAAAGTTATTTAGCAACGAATCGATGACTAAATTAGTTGACAACTATTTTAATAATCGATTTTAATCGATTAAATCGATTCGTTGTTTCAGCTCTACTTTGACTTGTTCTTTGCAGGGCATCATCGCTGAAGAGAATAAAAGTGGCAAAGCTCAGGAAGACGAGGATCCTGGGAAGTTCCGTGAAGCCGAGCTGAAGATGCGGAAGTTGTTCGGAATGCCGGAGGAAGAGAAGCTGGTGAACTATTACCCCTGCAGCTACTGGAAGGGCAGAGTCCCGCGGCAGGGCTGGATCTACCTGTCCGTAAATCACCTCTGCTTCTACTCCTTTCTGCTGGGAAAAGAGGGTGAGATACATTCAGACTTGATGCATTCTGTAAAATATACAGTGGGACTAAATTTGGACAATATGCAATAGGGATGTGCACGGATAGTCGAACATTCGAATATTCGTTCTGCTCTAATTATTCGATAAATAAAAATGATATTCGACTTTCGCAAAAAAAAAAACAAAAAAAAAAAAGTTCACAATAAAACCTAATTTGGTCACTTTCTGTGATTCTCCACGGCATATTTGAAGGTGTATGCAAGCAAAAAATAATTAATGAATGACTAAGGGGCCATTCACATATCGCGCCTAATAAGGCGTGGAAAAGGCTATGCGCTCCGCTTTCTCCTTCTTTCCAAAGCGCTCGGGCAGAAGCGCTCCTGAGGCGACGCGTTCTCTCCATGAAGACGGAAATTTCAGCAAAGTATAAATGGATTTGCAGCACAAAAAAAATCGCTTTCAGTAGCTCTGCTACTAAATTTATTTCAAAATGGCAATCCATATACAGCTATGATCAGCTGTTCCTTCATCTTGGCTGAGCTTTCAACGTTGTTACAGGAAAGGATGAAGCTGAATGTTTAGTTCTTGTCACATGACCTGCGGTGCGCTTGTAGCATTCTGAAAG
Source organism: Carassius carassius (assembly GCF_963082965.1). NCBI lineage: Eukaryota > Metazoa > Chordata > Actinopteri > Cypriniformes > Cyprinidae > Carassius > Carassius carassius. The sequence goes on from NC_081783.1 coordinate 21,237,749, forward strand.
TTGAGATGTTTTTAACTCGATGCTGTGCGGACGCGCCTGTAAAAAAACGGGACCGCGTTGCACCGCGTGCGCATCGCGACCGCGTCGCTTCCATTATGAGCGTGCATACCGCGCGCCTACATTGGAAATAACGAACTTGAGCATGCAAAAGACGCGATATGTGAACGCCCCCTAAAAGAACTGCGGTCTTCTACAGTACTTCAAATATGCCGTGAAGAATCACAGAAAGTGACCGAATTCAAGAACATTGTTGTGGCATCTCTCAAGCAACGAATAAACACAGCTAACTTGGAGAATGCAGTGAAAACTCCTCTTCTCGCGTCCGCACCAGACCCTCGGTACAAACATCTCAGGTTTCTCGATGAAAACATGAGAGAAGTAAGAAAAAAAACTTTTTTGAACATTATCAGAACATTTTCCTTGATGCGAGTGGTGCGGATGCAGTCGCCACGATGAAGAGGATGCAATGCCCACTTGTCGGAAAAGGCTGAGCCAGTTCTCCAGCGATGATTACAGAGAGTCCAGCCGAGACGAGTGGGAACAGTTCTTGCTGGAGCCATGTATTCCACCAGATGAGGATCCCATTCAGTGGTAAACGAAAACACGAAGCGCTTCACAAAACTGATTCGCTTAGCACACCGTTATTTGTGAGTCCCGCCAACGTCTGTGTCGTCAGAGCGCGTTTTCTCCACGGCCGGCCTTATTGTTAACAGACTAAGGAGCCGACTTTCCCCCAATCATGTTTACATGCCCGTATTTCTTAACAAGAACATTTGAAACAATAGAAAAAAAGCAAAAAAGATTTGCTGACAGTTTAAAAGTTAAGTGTAAGCATTCTGTACAATAGCCTAATTGCTGCAGGCTGCTTTACGTTTTTTCTTTGTTCACTTTTTTTTTTTGCTTTTAATCTGTACTTTTGTTTGTTTGCACGCATTGTTAAAGGTTTTCAGCTACAAAACACGATGTGTAATGTTCAAGCTTATTGTAAGCTTGTTCAAAATGACGAAAACAAATGTTGCTGAAAAATAACGTCTGACTCATTAAACTTAATTTAAATAAACGAATATTTGAATATTCGTTTTTTGTGAGCTCAAATATTCGAATGTGCTATTTGTGGAAAACGCCCATCCCTAATATGCAATGTATCTAGAACCCAAACGAACAGCGTCGTATTTTTGATGACTTTTTAAAATAAATGTAACAAAAGATTAAGAATAAATGTAAGAAAACACTGTCAGCAAATCATTATAGATATTAGCATATTAGAATAATTTTTGAAAGGTGTTTTGACACTGAAGACTGGAGTAATGATGCTGAAAATTCAGCTTTGCATCACTGGAATAAATTACATTTTGCAATGTATTGACATAGAAAACAGTTATTTTAATTAGAGCTGCACGATTAATCGTTAAAAGATCGCGATCTCGATTCAGACACCCTCTCGATCTAATTTCTAAATGACAACGATTCCCCGAGTCTGTTTTAAACCTTTGACAAAGTCTTACTGGATCATTCAAATCCGTGATCGCACTGCCGCTGACACAGAGAGAGCTCTTACCATGTTTGGTTAAGAAACAGCTTCACAAACGGTCTTTTCAACTACACAGGAATATTTCTGTCTTACAGTCATTTATATTATCACAGAAAAAACTGGAATAAAGTTTATAGCTAGATATAAACATTGATGTCTATATGGCAGCGATCAAAATATAACAAAAAATGAAAGTACCACGCTTCAAATAACGTTCGTGTCGATTGCATTGTGACAAGTGTGTCACAAGTGTGACAACTTTTTCATCATTCTAATATAAAAAACTAGGGTTTTAAATATATTATATATATATATATACACTACCAGTCAAAAGTTTTTGAACCATAAGATGTGTAATGTTTTTTAAAGTCTCTTCTGCTCACCAAACCTGCATCTATTTGATCCAAAGTACAGCAAAAACAGTAAAGTTTTGAAATATTTTTACAATTTAAAATAACTGCTTTCTACTAGAATGTATTTTAAATGAGTAATTTCTGGGATGCACAGCTGTATTTTCAGCATCATTAATCCAAGCTCTTCAGTGTCACATTCATTCTAATATTCTGATTTGCGGGTTAAAAAAACATGTATTATTATTATTATTATGTTGAAAACAGATGAGTAGATTTTTTTCAGGTTTCTTTGATAGAAAGTTCAGAAGAACAAAATTTGTGTGAAATAGAAATATTTTGTTATAAATGTCTTTGTCACACTTGATCAATTTAAAGAATCCTTGCAAAATAAAAGTATTAATTTATGATAATATTAATAATAATAATAATAATAATAAAGAATCGTAGGAGAATCGTGATCTCTATATGAGACCAAAAAAATCGTGATTCTTTACTGTATTTTTATCAAACACATACAGTTATGGTGAGCAAATAACTTTTTTCCAAAAAAATAAAAAATAAATCTTACAAACCCCAAACTTTTGATAGATCGTGTGCATACTAAAGTTAACAGGATTAAACAGTTATCCTATATTTAATATCATATTAGATATTGTGGTTGAAATTAGGACTGACCAATCAGATAGCTGTTGAGTGATGTCATTTTAAATGCTCTGTGAAAAAGGCTGTCTCATAGTGAATGAAGTGTTCTTTAGTTGTTGTTAGTGCATGCTGCTTTTTTCCACCATGCATAATGAAATCTGTTCCTGTTTTTCAAATCTTTTCCATCTTTATTTTCATTCCTGTGACTGTAGTTTCGCTGGTGGTGCAGTGGACAGATGTCACGCAGTTGGACAAGAACGCCACGCTGGTTTTCCCCGAGAGCATCCGTGTGAGCACACGCGACACAGAGCACTTCTTCTCTATGTTCCTCAACATCAACGAGACCTTTAAACTGATGGAGCAGCTGGCCAACATTGCCATGAGACAGCTGCTGGACAACGAAAGCTTCGCCGCCGACCGCTCGCTCCCCAAACCCTGCAAGACCCTCAAAAACGTCTCTGCGCTCAAGAGGTGAGCAGGACGTTCACAAATGAGTTTGAATTTCATTTTGTAAACAGAGTGCCCCGTTTGTCAGAATTGTCTGGTTTTATTTAGCGATTTTGTGTTTTCTCATGTTTCAGGGACTTGGATGCACGTGCAAAGAACGAGCGGTACAGAGCGCTGTTCCGGCTCACACAGGACGAGCGTTTGGATGGGCACACCGACTGTACACTCTGGACGCCGTTCGCTAAGATGCATGTCGTCGGTCAGATGTTTGTTTCTAACAACTACATCTGCTTTGCCAGTCGAGAGGAAGATCTGTGTCAACTTATCATTCCCCTGAGAGAGGTAAAGGCACACACACACATCCTGTAAAATGATTAATCACAGCCAAATTAAAAGTAAAGTTTTTATTTATGTAATATATGTGTGGGTGTACTGTGTATATTTATTATGTACACATAAATACACACATGTATGTATATATTTCAGAAAAATATGTTTATAAACAGGGTTCGTATGGTTGCTTGAAATCTGTGAAAATGTTTTAATTTTAACAAAGTGTCTTTAAGGATTGAAAAGTGCTTGAATTTTAAATAAAGTATTTGATGTGGCAATTGCATTGGTTTTATAATAAATTGCATTATTTGAAAAAAAAATTACTTTTTGCATAAAATGAAAACCGTTCCGCTCGACTATAGATTGTAAAAAAAAGTCGACTTGTGCGTGTGGCTATCAGATGTACCTTACGTATCCTGAAAAGTGAAGCTGTGGGCTCTTTGATCACCCCCTGGTGGATGGCTGCAGTACAGGTCATAAACCCCGCCCTCTCCATGTAAACTAATAGGACCATATACATTCAATACAATTTTCTGAAAGATGGTTTGGTCATTTAAGATTTTAGGTCATTGTTATCATGCTAATACATATTCTATTGTATGTTTTTGTGATAAATTAGATTTTAGCCAGTAATTTGATGATTTGGGCGGGAGTTTGATGCAGATAGCAGCGGCCATACTGAGATGCTTTGATTTCACTTTTCTATAGTGGAAGGAAGTGGAGACGCAACATCCATCTTTTTTACAGTCTGTGGTGGCTATAGTGTGATCTGTCGGTCTGTGCGCCCTATATTGGAGCAGAGCGCGACATAAACACATGTCGGGAGGTTGCTGCTTCAGTCAGCATTGGCTTGAAAAAGACAAAGACAAATTATGGTTAAAATAATGTCTGCTTTATTATTGGAGAGTCGCTTTTAAGCCATGTAAAAGGTAAACAAAAATGCCCATTGTCAGTTAAGTTATATTATTACATGGCTTTGTGGAATACTTGATTCTGATTGGTCAGTCGCGACATTCCGAGGTACGCTATCCCTGGATAACAACAACCTGTAAAAGCTCATCACAGGCTCATCCTGTAACAACAGTCGGCACTGTACTCTTGCTTGAACTATTTCTTCTTTGCGGAAGCTTTGCGTTTGTTTAGCTGATAAAATATAAAAAATCAATTCAAAATGGTGTACAATTATTTTATGTCATCCTGGTATAACGGACTCGCTCTCGTTTCATGCAAATGCAGTTGCTGTCATTTTGCTACGATTGTTTTATACTCTGTACAGGTTTTAAAACATTTGCACATTAATTATTTTATTGCCTTAATTATTTTTGTAGTGAACTGTTGTGTAATAAGTGGTTTGACTGCACCGTTTCCCTTAAATGTCGGTCTGATTTGAAATTGCCGCTTGCTTGCAACTGCTGTCTTCATGGAAGCTTTGCGTAAAAATATTTCACGTCTAATTATTTACTTATGTGGCAAGTAGCCGTGTAATAAGTGTGATAATGCACTTCCAGCTGGTTGTAATCTCGGAATAAACCCCTTCAGGCTGATACAAGACCTGATCACCTTGTCGGGGTTTATTCTGACTGCAGCTTTGTGTACAGCATTACCAGGGAAACCGTTGTATTCATGCTGTTCCAAAAGCGCCACCTAGTGGCAGACAGAGACCCATATTGTAGCCTGTAAACCATTTTTAAAGCGGTCCTATTATGCTCTTTTACAAAGTTTTGATTTTGTTTGGGTTATGTAATAGAACAGGCTCTTATACTAGGTTTTTATTATATTATTATTATTTCAATCATCATGCAGGGGGGGGGGCTGCATGATGATTGAAATCGCGCATATGGCCTTAAGCTATTACCTAAATAAACTGCGAAAAGAAACATCACAGACAGAATGGTCCTGAGAGCACTGCACGAGCTCGCAGCGCCATCTGCAGGACAGTTAAAACGTTCAAATGATTCAAAGCGCCAAACACGAGCGCCAACCTCCCGCTCTCTCTCGTGAGGCCAATAAGGAAGTGACTAAAACAGCAATTCATTGACTGGCCGCTTGAGGCTGGCTGCAAAAGGGAGTCAGTTCCATAGACTCCCCATGTTAAAATGCCCAACGTTACAGCAGGAAAAAACATGTTTACAGCCTGGTTCAAAAAATGATTTTGGTCTAAATAGCTAATTTTGCCCTTCATGAAAACTGTGAGGGGGGTGAATTTTTTTTATCCACTTGAGTGACAGGTAGATTGCCGCTGCTGACACTAGAGCCCTGCACGGGCCTCAAATCTAGGCCCTAGCCCGACCCGTGTCCGACAGCTCATCAGAATTATCAGCCCGAGTCCGACACGAGCCCGTGTTTTTATTTATTTATTTTATTACACAGCAGAAGCCTGCCCTATTTGCAACAATTAAAAAAGGGGTCAGTTTTGTGTTATGTTTCTTTTCATTTCTTTATCAAGTTAATTTAAAAAAATGTTTGGAGCATTTTTTTTTTAATGATTTACGTTAATCAGCCGAGCCGACAGCGAGTAGCCTAAAACATATTTAATCAATTAAGCCTCTCAAATTAACGCTAATACTTTACTTGGCTACAATAAAATCCATAGATATAAAACACTTCAAGCATATCACACAGACAGTTAGTTTAATATATGTTTATTTATTAAACCACAGTGAGTAAAATAAAAAAAATTGAAATACTGAGGGAGGGTCGCAACAGCGCTCGCAAACGAAATGAGAAATAGCCTACAATCTAAACAAATGAAATTAATTAAAAACAAACTTGCAGGTTATCCTACCTCAAAAATGCACCACAGAACATGTCCATTCTTTTTTCCATTAGTTTCCAACAGTTAAACGAAAATAAAGTCCAGTCAAATGAAAAGTTAGAACAGTCTCTTACAGAGCATCGTGGAGAAAAAGAATAGCATCCAGAGTGGAAGGTTTTAACCCCGTCCTCCTCTCTTCTATCACTCTTCCCGCTGCGCTGAAGACACGTTCGCTGCTGCTGCTGGCGGGACACTAAACACAGAGCGAGCCAGTCTTGACAGTTGCGGTAGCAGGGTCTCGTGCTGTTTCCACCATAGCAGCACATCTCGTCCATCCCCTTCCATGTTGTGATTGAGGCGCATGTATTGCTGTACTTCATCGTCGTCATCCTCGTCCTGCGCCACAATGTTTTCAAACTCGGCCAGCGCTCTCTTCTTTGCTGCGTGGCCCACAACAACAGGTGCAGACACAGAAATGCTCGCCGCTGCATGAATCATCATTTTATAATTATTAGTTGGCCAACTAGGCTATGATTAATACATTCATTTAGAGGCCTATAATAGCTACTACTACAATAAGTGGATATAAGTGAAGTATAATCGTGGGTCGCGCTGACGGAAAAGCGTGCGTGCGTGCGTGAGACTGTCATGTCAGTATGTCAGTACTATAATTATAACGGGTTGAATTATCAGATTATGAAAGTTATGAGGTTATGAAATGTCTATGTTTGTTTTTCTATTGTCGACGTCAACTTCTCTCTCTTTTTTTTTTATTAATGTCTAAAAATATAAATAGAAGGATAACCCAAATAAGGCCCGAGGCCCGGCCCGCATGTGAGCTATAACGTGAAAATTGGCCCGAAGCCCAGTCCCTAGGGGCATAAATAAGTCGGGGCCCGTCGGGCTTGGGCTAACATGCAGGGCTTTAGCTGACACTGCCGTCGCGCTAGGTGGGTGTGGCTTCAGCAACTAGCTCCCGCCTTTTTGCCCATTTTTGATTGTCCGGCAGAGTCGCGCGGTGACGCGCTGCCAAGATGGCGACGGCCCGCTCTACACACTTTAGGCTTCAAAAACACACTTCAGGAGACTACGGGTGACGTCACGGACACTACGTCCATGTTTTTATACAGTCTATGGCCAAACACGAGCAGAGCACTCAAACATTTGTATTAGATTTAAAAAAGAAAATAAAAAAAATTCTAATTTTATTCCTGCATGAAAGTGAGTGAAGACATTTAAAATGATTTCTATTTAATAAATGCATTAACAAATTTAATTACTATAATTTAGCAATTTAAGTAAATGCTGTTCATTAAACTATATTTATCAAAAAAATCCTGAAAAATAAAGTGCATAATTTTCATACAAAATATGAAGCAGCAAAATTGTTTTTAACATTAATGATAATCAGAACTGTTTCTTGAGTCAAATTGTAATGATTTCTAAAAGATCATGTGACACTGAACACTGGAGTAATGATAATAATTTCAAAATCATTAATAATTGTAATTTCTCCAAACTTTTTGGCAGGTACTTTAATAATAATAACAATTCTATATACTTTAATATATTATAGTACTTTATTATAATATATTATATTGTTGTCATGATTATTAAATGCTGCTTTTGTAAATTTTTACAGGAAAGTATGTATTTTTACAATATAAGATATATCGTTTAATGTGCTAAAAAATATATTTTTAATAATGAGTGCTGGGAGCATGACTTGTGGCTTGGGGCGTGGTCAGATTTTCTTTTTTTTTTTTTTTTTGTCATTAGCTGATCACATGCCTGAACACCCCTCTCCCCAGACTGGTATTAACGACTCTAATAGTTCCTGTATCAAATGAAGGCCCGCCTTCTGGAATACGAAATGTGCTGGGATTGGTTAGCTGGGCCAGTCTGTGCTGTGATTGGTTAGCTGGGCCAGTCTGTGCTGTGATTGGCTCCACTCGACGCCTGGTCGGGAAATGTCATGCCACTTACCATAGCCGTCTGCAAGCTTCAGTGTTAATATTGTGTCAAAATCAAATCCATTTGAGCGCAATTTAATCCCAGAAGACTGTAACCACTCTAAGCTCATCTGTCTTGGGAAAGCTAGCATATCTCCGACATAGTGATAACACTCGTTGCCTTCTCTAGAGCAGCTCAACCAGGTCTCGTCCCATTCGTCGATAATTGTGATATCACAAATCCCGGAAAACATGCGTTGTAGTCCAAACGAGTAATTTGTTGTAGTTTTTGAAAAGTGATTTGTTAAAATATATCCTTTTGAAGTGGACTTTGAGCTATGTAACTTTAAAGATCATTTTTATGCTCAAAAACATGAAAGACCTAAATAAAGTTGAAAAAGTGAAAAAGCATAATAGGGCCCCTTTAAGAAATAAATAAATGGGAGGAGACAAAAGTATAAAGAATTATTTTACTTTAAAGCACACACACATCTTACTGTCTGTCTTTTTTTTTTTTAAAGCACATAGGCCAATTAGCTTTTTGTTCTGAACAAAAAAATCAGACAGGCTTATTGAAAATGACAATTGTTTATACTTCTGACTCGTTCCTTCATTCAAAAATGTTAAGACTGAGGCTTGTCACTTTTAACTCTTTTTATTTGTGAAAACCTGTACTTGAACTGCAAATCATTTCATTATATGGTTTAATATGTTACAATATATGTTGCCCTACCCCGCTCATACAGTATTTATTTTATTGTTGCAGGGTAAAAAAAGCCTTAAATATTATTTTAAAAAATCGGCAGAGACCCTGTAAATTCTTATTATTTGTTTTTTTTTTTTCAAATGTTTATCTTATATATGGTATGTTGGCTATTTATATTATGCAAATTTATATGCTATCCAGACTGGTGGTTTTTAATAGCACAATAAGATCTGATTTAAAGTGAAAAACTCAAGTGTGTGGCGTATGTAACATGTACTCTACCACAGTTTAAAGTGAAAGCTTGACAAGTGCTTAAATTTGAATTTGGAAAAGGTGTAAGAAGCCTGTTTATATTAAATATATTTATATATAATGTAAACTATATGTACTGTATGTGCCTGTTTATATATTCATAATAAATATACATGGTACACACACATAATGTAAACAACTTTTATTTTGGATGCGATTAATCACGGTTAATCATTTGACAGAACTAACACGCACACACACACACACACACATAGTTACAACAGCTTTACGAACACTTCCTCTCTCATTCTTTCTCTGTAGGTGACTATAGTGGAGAAAGCGGACAGCAGCAGTGTTTTGCCGAGTCCACTGTCGATCAGCACTAAAAACAAGATGACCTTCCTGTTTGCCAACCTCAAAGACCGTGACTTCCTGGTACAGCGCATCTCTGACTTCCTGCAGCGCACGCCTGACAGGCCATGTGGCCTAAACATTCAATCCGTGAGTCAGAATTGATCAAACTAGTATCGTTTTTCATGTTATATACAATCTTGATCAAAAGTTTGGGGTTGGTAAGATCATTAAAATGTTTTTGAATGAAGTCTCTTTTGCTCACCATGATTGAAATATACAGTAAAAACAATTTAAAATAATTCCTGTGATCAAAGCAGTTTTTTTCAGCATCATTCCTCCAGTCTTCAGTGTCACTTGATTCTTCAGAAATCATTCTAATACGATGATTTGCTGCTCGAGAAACATTTCTGATTAATATCAGTGTTGGAAAGAGTTGTGCTGCTTCATATTTTTCTGGAAACTGTGTTTTGTTTTTCTTTCAGCATTCTGTAATGAATAGAAACTTCACAAGAACAACACTTATCTGAAATAGAAATCTTTTGTAATATTATTAATATCTCTACCGTCACTTTTGATCAATTTAATGTATCCTTGCTGAATAAAAGTATTAATTCAGTTCAAAAACAAATATCTTACTGACCTTAAACTTGTTAACTAGAATATTTGCTTATTCATGATTAAAGACATTTGCCACTTTTAAGCATAACTCGTTTCCGCATTTATCATTGCTTCCAGGAGAACCCCAGCCCGTGTACACCCCCCTCTCTGCCCTCGTCCCCTCCTGTCCTGGGGCTCGGAGAGATGCCCCAAAACCAACACTACAGCCCCAGTCTGCCCACCGCCAAGAAGGGCCTACTGCAAATCTACCAGCAGGACGTCCCAGAGGAGCTGGGGCCCAAAGTGGTGAGACACACGCCTCTCACATCCATCAGCCCTCAAATATGCCTAAAGGGATTTTAAAATAATTGTATCTGCTTATTACCCAGCTAAATGCACTACAGTTCAAGTTTCTGGAAGATTCTTTTATAAATAAAAAATACAAGTACATTTGGATCAATTTAGACCATTCATGCTGAATAAAAGTAAAAAAATATATATATATATTTTAGATTTGTTTTAGATTTTATTTTTAACTAAAAAAAAAAAGTAATAAGAATACAAATATTATTTGAAATAAATTTTCACAGAAATAGAATGAAATCTTGAAAAAACAAACTTGTTTCTCTGTGTTTCCTTGGTAATGTTTTGACCTTCCTCTTTCTCCTCCAGACGAGAGAGAAGATGAAAGAGGAATCATGGAACATCCACTTCTTTGAGTTTGGCCGTGGAGTGTGTATGTACCGCACGTCTAAGACCAGAGAGCTGGTTCTGAACGGGATACCAGAGAGTCTGAGAGGAGAACTGTGGCTGCTGTTCTCAGGTAATGACTTCTCCAAACACCAGGGGGCGCTGCCCACCAGGAACACACCACTAGTGTTGGTTTGAGTCATTTTGATAGGTCATTTTTATTGGCATTAGGGCTATAATAATAATATAATAATATTAGCATTAGATTGCACAATCGATTGGACCAACCAAAAAAATGATTTTAACCAAATATGTACACTATTAAATTTAAAAAAATTTAACAATTAAAAAAATAGATGTAACAACTCACAAACAAGCAGAAAAAGAAAATAAAGAATTCCGAAAGTGCAGATAGGCGTAGCAAAAGCTAGACAGAAAATACCAGCAATTTTACGCGCCTATAAGACCCAGTGACGTCGAAAGCGACCTCTTACAGGAGATGCTGAGTTATGAAAAGGAGCCACCATTGCCAGCTGACAGCGACCAGCTTTTGTGGTGGAAGATTGGCAGTAATACCCCCACCTTGCGCAGCCGGCAATGAAGTACCTGAGTGTCCCTGGGAGCGTGTCTTCTCAACAGTTGGACATATAGTGAATAAAAAACGCTCTGCTCTGGACCCCGAAAATGCTGATCGACTTGTTTTCCTGTCCAATAAATTTGTAATGGCCCTAGCCTTTTTGTGCATTTCATTATGCCTGCCTAGTGCCGCCTAGACTAAGTGTCGGTTACGGTCAATAAAAAACACACAAGTAGGGGTGCACCGATCACGATCGGCCGATCGTTAAACGGCTCTGTTTAGTAACAGCTGCTCTATGTGAAATCACGCTGATTAGAGAACCGGCTTTACTGACGAGATGCGCATTAACGATCGGCCGATCGTGATCGGCGCAGCCCTACACACAAGGCCTGTTCTCAACTTCAAGTAATTTAAAGTGTCATTTTTTTGAACAGTTGTTTGAAATGGATTGAATCATTATTTAAAATATTGGAGATTTTTGAATTGCCTAAATCATAAATGCAGCCTGGTTGAAGCCTGCAGTGATGTTTTTCGTTTATGTTATGGCAGCCGTACCCTCTGCATATATTATTTTCAGAGAATGTTGCACTCCTGTTGCTGTTCGTTATTCTGCACGAAACTTCATGCCAATAAATAAGAAATATTGCTGACTTGTGCGTTTCCAGTGCTCTCTTTATGTTCGTCCATTATTTGGCGTTGAAAAAGGAAACGTCTTTTTTTTTTAGACATGGAAAATCGATTTTACAATTGATTCAATGAACACTTATGTCTTAAAAATTGAAAATGATTTTTTCACAAAAGTGACAGCCCTAATTAGCATGTAAGCAACGTTTTCCTGTTTAACTCTTTCTGTTTTTTTTTTATGTTTTAGGAATGTCAAATGAAACTTTTTTTTTTTTTTGTTATGTGCATTTTTTCCCCAGTTATATGCGACTTTTTTTTTTTATATGTTTTTTTTTACTATCAATTACAAGACTGGTACTACATTCCAGTCACGTGATTTTAGTTTTTTCATTCAAAATTAAATATTGTGATTTTGCACGTTTAATCTATTTTGCCAAGAAAAAGATCGATTTTATTAGTGTTCATTTGATACATTGTAAGTGGATTTATTTATTTGGAAGCAAACCACGTAAAAATAAATAAATATAAATATTTCCTTTTGATGCTTTTGTACCAATATTTTCATTTGCAGTCCCTTATCAGGTTAGCATTTCACCATTAAAAAAAACTGTCAGGAGGTCACTTAGAACAAGTTGCATTATGGGATGCAGTATTCTGCTTTGTGTGCACTGTTTATATCCTGCACATTTTGGCATTCGCAGTACTTGATTTGTGTATGCAGTGCATTAATGAACATTTGCATACTTTGCACGGTTAACGTGAGTATTATCATGTTTATCTATGTGTGTGTGTGTGTGTGTTGACTTCTGCTGCCCGTGTGTCTGACCTTCATGTTTACACATCAGTGTGAGATCTCACACGCTGTCAGAGAAAAACAAGACTGTCAGCTGTTGTTATAGAGCCCCTCTGCTCATTACGATCACATGACTTTTAAAACCTGTTATCTGTCTCATTTTCAGGTGCTCAGAATGAGATGGCCACACACCCGGATTACTATGCCAGTTTGGTTGAGCAGGCGATGGGTAAATGTACTCTAGCGACAGAGGAGATCGAGAGAGACCTGCACCGCTCAATGCCTGAACATCACGCCTTCCAGAACGAGATGGGCATCGCTGCCCTGAGACGCGTCCTGACCGCCTACGCTTACAGAAACCCCAACATCGGATACTGCCAGGTACACACACACACACACACGTTTGTTTCTGTGAATTGTGGGGATTCAACAAAGACTTCTATTACTTTTATACTGACCAAATTATATTTTTTAACCCCTAACCCTAAACCTATCCCTTACAGAAAACCTGTTTGCATTGTTACTCTTTCAGATAAACATCATTTATTTAAAAAATATTAATAATTCCCTTTGTCACAACCGCAGGTTAGTCTCCACAATGTCAAAATTGTCAGGTTTTACTCTTCTTGTTGGTGCATTTGTTTTTTTAGATGATATTTAGTTTTTAGATCATAACGTAACATCAAAAGAATCATGAAGAGAATTGCTTAGGATATGCTTGTCTTGATGACAGAAGAAAACAGCCAACAAACTGAAGCGCTCTATTAACCCTCTATAGGCTATAGCTTAACCAAACGCATGCTATATGAGAAAAATCTGATTTATATGCATAAAATAAACATAATATTACAAAGTACAATTGCACAAAAGACTGAAAATGCGAGATTCTGTTACATTATTTTACTGTACCTAATAATCTCATCATAATATGACAGACTTGCCCTGCACATGTTGCAGTTCACTGTATCTTCATTTTTGAATTGTTTCCAATGATAATGTCAAGCAATAAAAAACCGTCATGGTGAACCGTGCACATCTGAAGTGTCTCTGCAGGAAATAATGCATTATTTATCGGCTCTAAGATATCGGCCGAATTCTCTTATCGGTTCGATAGCGATAGCGAAAAATTAACATTCATCTATCGATATGGTGGCCGATATATCATGCATCCCTATAAACAATCATAGATTCTTACCAATACCAATAGACTCTTTGCAGCACATTAAAAACAGGAACATGGTGTTTGTCAGCCAATCTTGCATTGCAGTGTGACACACAGGTCACTTGAAATGTAGGTTTTTTTTTTTTGTAATGGAGAAATCTAGTTTTGTGTACATTTTTTTTTTCTTTGCGTATTGATGATGTTTTGCAGTCTGTGCATGTTCAGTACGTTATATATGCACATTATCCTGGTTTGAGACCAGCTGTGCTCTGGCGCAGCTGTGGAGAAGTCATACAAGAGCTGCTGTTTTACATGGTTCTGCTTCATCTCTCTCTCTCTCTCTCTCTCTCTCTCTCTCTCTCTCTCTCTCTCTCTCTCTCTCTCTCTCTCTCTCTCTCTCTCTCTCTCTCTCTCTCTCCAGGCGATGAACATTGTTACTTCTGTGCTGTTGTTGTATTGTACTGAAGAGGAGGCCTTCTGGCTGCTTGTGGCTCTGTGTGAACGGATGCTGCCCGACTATTACAACACTAGAGTTGTAGGTCAGTCACGCAAATATAAACACACAGTGAAAGTTGTAACCAGTCAGATGTGTCGTTCTGGTCTCACTGGTGTTTTCTGATCTGTGACAGGAGCGCTGGTGGACCAGGGCGTGTTTGAGGAGCTGACCCGCGAGTGTTTGCCGCTCTTGTACGAGCACATGCAGGATTTGGGCGTCATCTCCACCATCTCTCTGTCCTGGTTTCTCACACTCTTCCTGTCCGTCATGCCTTTCGACAGCGCGGTGCTGCTGGTCGACTGCTTCTTCTACGAGGGCATTAAAGTCATTTTCCAGGTGAGGATTATCAGATGCTGCATCAAATACTGATGAAGTTTCTGAAGGGGTTCTTAGTCATGGACTATTTTGCCTACAAAATATTCACAGCATGCAAACAGCAAATATTAATTAGGTGTGATTACTTACGGAAAAATACTGACCCAGACCTATAAGCCAGTTGCTGATGAACATGATGTAAAAAGACGGACAGCATGATGTAATCTATAGTATGCAGTCAGTGTTTCCCACAGATAAATATATTATTGTCAGGGATATTTTTACATTAATGAAAACCTCTTGAGGTGAAGTATTAATTTTTACCCCAAAAACGTTTCAGGAAATCCCTAATATGGACAAAGGCATCCAGCTATTCAGCTGTAACTCTGAGAAAATAGAAACACTGTAACTGACCAAATGTGAAGATGATAAACACACAACCACAGCAATATAAGAAAAAAGTCCATTTATAATGTAATGGTAACTGACATAGCCTTTATTACAGTATAGAATACAGTAAAATGATGATTCTTTTGATAAGGAAGCACATCAGAGCACAAAGGAAGCTTTTTCAAACACTCGACTGATGTTATGAAGTGAGTTAGAAGTAGAAATACGTTATTGTATGTGTAGTTTGTTGGAAGACATATTTATAAATGTTCTTATTACACTGTGTTGTGCATGAACTCGCCGTCAAAGAGAAGAGAGCAAGAAAACAGCTGATAGTATAAGTGTATAATGCTACGAAAAAAACAGAGCAACACATTTTGAGAAACACTGTGATGAGGGAGACATGCTGAGTCAGTCAACATGTCAATTTCAGCTCTATACCAATTTCAAATAGTACATTTTTTTTAATGGGAAATCTGTTTGTGGCGGTCAATGTTAATAATGTGGCGGGCCGCCACAAATAAATCAATTTGGGAAACACTTGCTGTTGTTTAAGCCTAAAATTCAAGATATGAGGTCAAAAATTCCACTGTATGAGGTTTTGTCTTATATTTATATCATATGACATAGTTTAGCAATGTTACATGAGTGCTGTTTTCCCAAATATCTACATGCAAATGTGATATTGTCTTTATATAACTGTTCAGTAAACAATAGATACATAATGCATTATATTTTAAGCACAATATTGTCTGTTTTTGCTCAATTTGACAATGAAAATAGTTGTTTTGTGTCTCAGTTACTCAATGAATCCACAGTTTTGAACATATCAAGTAAGCCAGTGATTCTTTGACTCTTAAAGATGAATATAAATCTCAATGAATCGCTCATTAAGAGATTGACTTGCTTCCCCCTACTGGCAGTTTAGATTCATATTTAGAGCATCATTTCATTTTTTAATGTGAACATTAAAACGTAATTGCTCAGCAGCCCTTATGTATATTTATAAATGGGTGTGTGTGTGTTTTTAAGTAACATTTCCCTAAGAATATAAGCACCCCAGTCAGTGTCTGTGGTCTGTAAATGAGACTAACAGGTGTGTGTGACTCTTCTCCAGGTGGCATTAGCTGTGCTACATGCAAACATGGATCAACTTCTGTCCTGTTCAGATGAGGGAGAGGCCATGACTATTCTGGGCAGGTGACTGTGGATAAAACATAGTTTACAAGATGATTGTGAATGCAATATGCAGACAATATTAATTTAACAGTTTGGAGGTTTTAGGAATTCACATTGGCAAGTTTTTTTCTTTTTAATTCAGTTTTAACCCTAAAGCCTACTGTATTATTGTAGATATGTAGAACTCTTTTTGCTTTGAAATCTGTACAGATTTTTATAAAGTAAACACAAAAATAACTTTGATATTGCTTGTAATAGTTCAAGATGAACACTTTTCTGGACTAAAGCAGCTTCAGTTTACTTAATTATCCAGACATCCTTTTTTAGAAAAAATTAGTGAGTATCAAATATGTTTATTTGTTCATCTCTCAATCATCATTGTATTGCATTGCATTGTGTTTTGACCATCAAGCATTTATATCATATTACTAAGACATATTATTGGTTATATAGAGTGACTGATATTTCTATAATTTTATGCAAGTATCTGCTATAATGTTATAAAGATTGACAATCATCATAATTTCTTCTTACATTTTGGGCCTGAGAGTAAGAATGAGCAATATTACGTGTTTTTTTTTGTTGTTGTTGTTTTTTACCATATTCGCTATATGAGCCATAAAAGCCTGATGGATCAGATATGTTATAAAAAAGACTTTAGAGGGTTGAGTTTCATTATCACTTTTCTATTGTCTGAGGATTGTGAAGATGAACTTAATAAGGTTTGTTCTGTTTCTGGATCCTGCAGATATTTGGATAATGTAGTAAATAAGCAGACCGTTTCTCCACCCATTCCCCACCTTCATGCCCTGTTGACCAGTGGCAACAACCCTCCGCCTGAGATTGACGTCTTTGAGCTCATTAAAGCGTCCTATGAGGTGAGGGGGCGGAGCAAGAGGGACCCAGACGGGCACCAATGCCAGTATGATCTTTTTTCACTTTGTTCGTTGTTTTCATCTAATTGTAGAAGTTTGGTAGCCTGCGTGCCGACGTCATCGAGCAGATGAGGTTCAAACAAAGGTTAAAGGTCATACAGTCACTAGAAGACACAGCCAAGAGGAGTGTGGTAAGTGTGTAAGCAAAAAGTCATATTTCACGATTTTAAAGCTCCACATGTGATCATGTATGCTGTCTTGTGTGATATTCAGGTGAGAGCGATCATGACAGAGTCTGCCTTCACTATTGAGGAGTTGGAAGGACTGTTTGTTCTTTTTAAGGTGAGATAAATGTGTGAACTTAGTTTATTTAGTAATATTAATTAAAAAGGAATAATAAGAATATTGTTTATGTTTATTTATCATTTTATTTTGTTTAAAAGTGTTTTATCCCATCTTTGTTTTTTGTTTTTTCAAACACCTTAATGCTCATTTTAAACTAAAGAATTGTATGTTTGTGTACGTTATAGTAGTAGGTACCACCAAAATCGGTCATGGTACGTTTTATTTATTAAATTATTATTTTATTAATTATTCATATTTAATAGTACTGGTATTCATATTTTTTAAAATAATGTATTGTCATTATAACAATATTTATTGTTTGTTTATTTTGTTTGTAGATGTGATTATTATTATTTTTTTTCTGTGTTCTTTTAAAACACCTAATGCTCAAAAAAGAAACCATTAGCTGTTGGCATATTTGTTACATTATAGTTGGTCAGTACCAATTATATATATTTTTATCTATTTACTTAACATTAATAATTTAATAAATATAATAATAATAATAATAATATTGCGATTTAACAATATTAATATTAATATTACAATTTTTTTTTTTTAAACAAGGTAACATTTATTTATTTTATCTGTTTATTATTATTATTATTTTTTATTATTATTATTATTTTATCTGATCTGTGTACTTCCAAATATATTTAAGATAGAAATTTAACTAAAAAGGTCTGTATATTAAGTCAACATGTAATAATGTTTTTTATTTTTATGAACCAGTGATTTAATATTTTACAGAAAGGTGCTTCTCATTTGGTGCAGTCTCACTGGGTACTGTATTTTCCGGACTATAAGTCGCACTTTTTTTCATAGTTTGGCTGGTCCTGCGACTTATAGTCAGGTGCGACTTATTTATCAAAATTAATTTGACATGAACCGAGAGAAATGAACCAAGAGAAAACATTACCGTCTACAGCTGCGAGAGGGCGCTCTATGCTGCTCAGTGCTCCTGTAGCCTACAATAGAGCGCCCTCTCGCGGCTGTAGACGGTAATGTTTTCTCTTGGTTCTTGGTTCTAAATAAATGCGACTTATATATGTTTTTTCCCTCATGACTTATTTTTGGACTGATGTGACTTATACTCAGGTGTGACTTATAGTCCGAAAAATACGGTAATTGTGGAGTTGCATGCTTTTGTGGTAAATGTCTGCAGTACCTACTGTCATGTCCTCCAGCTTTAGTTATTGTATGTGTTATTGTTATATGTGTGTGTATCCCAGGCTAAGCACATCATGAGTTGTTACTGGGGTGCGAGCAGCACCGCGGCGGAGCGGCACGACCCGAGTCTGCCGTATCTGGAGCAGTACCGCATCGACTGCGGTCAGTTCGTTCAGCTCTTCTCCGCTCTGGCGCCCTGGAGCTGTGGCCTTCACACCAACACGCTCTCCAGCCGACTCTTCCGCCTGCTCGACCAAAACAAAGACACTCTCATTAACTTCAAAGAGTTTGTCACCGGACTCAGTGAGTCGATGCATTTACACCACAGCTTGTAGATTGATAGAGTCAGAGTTTGATTCGTGTGAAAGCTGTTACTGCTTCAGATAAAACCGCAACAATCTTAGACCTCGAAAGCCTCTCCAAGTGTTGAAGTTATGATGTCATACACAAAAAAAAAAAGACCGAATTAAAAACAAACACCTATCACAGAGATATTAAAAACAAATTTGGCTGATTTGTAAATAATCGTTAATATTATGCTCACATATTGAGTATTCAAAATAAATTATATAAAATTACATTTTATTGCATCCTTGGACTTATTTCGTAATCCATTGTCTTGCAACTTGTAAAAATAAAAGTGTTAATATTTTTTATAGCATTCAAGTTGGTAAGTTTGAATACTTTTTTATGAATCAGTTCAAAGTGTCAGTTCAAAGTGTCAATCAGATCTGATTCAAGATCTTTTTTTTTTTTAATGTTTTTGAAAGAAGACTTATTTTTCACCAAGGCTACAGTTATTTGATCGACAATACAGTAATATTGTGAAATATTGTTATGCCCCTTTTACGCTGCGATTCTGGAAAACACACGGGTAATGTGTCCCTGCAATTGTTTCCGGGTCGCTAGATTTTGCCCTTTCACACTGCCAGTGATTACCCGGAATATGTGCGTGCTTTCACACACAACACGTAAAGGTCCCTTATTGACATGTTACATCAGGGCGTGATGTGTAATGTACGAGTCGAAAAACACTGGGCACGGTATACTTTCACTTAAACTGGCGAACGATGTCAGCATGGAAAGTGAGGAACTAACTGATCTCTGCTTCATTACAGTTTGCACAATTTCTTTCATTGCCTTCAAAACACCCGCTAAAAGAGTCGCACGATGAGTGAGTCATCACTACGACACAGCATTGGTTCTGGCTTTTGTACACCGAGCTCGTTCCGGGACTGAACAGCCAACACATAAAGGAAAAGAGGACTTTTTAGATAAACAAGGCAATAATTTTAAAGCTCCTTATGAACTGCAGGATTGTTAGTAATAAAGATTTAAATACAAAAGAAAAGGCAGTAGAGCTGACTGTTTCTGTCAATGGTAGGTTGTAATTTAGAATGTTTGTGATAATGTAAGAAAAGTAGTTTAAATGTTTTGCTTTAGCAACTTAATATATTAATTTTAAAAATAAATGCAAAAGTAAAAAGCATTGAATAATTTATTAAATATTGTATTACTGTACTGTGTAAAAAAGGAATCACAATGTTGAAAAAGCATTTTAAGTAAAAGTGTTTGGATTTAAAATCAAAATAATGGATAAATGTTATGTTTGTGGTAAACAGCCATGAATCAGGAGCAGACTCCTGTGTGAAAGCACAGTCCGTGCTGCTTCTGTACCACACATGGACTACACACACACTGCAAACAGAGTGTGTGTGTACCTCACATACAGCTCACAAAATCAGGCTTGTGCTGTGTAAGCTATTGTGCAACAATTACTCGATTGTAAAAACAAAAATACAGTGCATGGTTAGACATTTAGGTGAGATAAATATATATTTTTGAATTAATGCACCCCTCAAAAAAAAAAAATCCTCTCACAAAAATCACATAAGAGAAGAATTAATTTTCACAAATGAAATTGAGGCCCTGAATAAATGTCTAAAATCTTTATTGGATCATCATTATAAATAATTCTACATGGTAAAAATAAGACTTTAAAAAGATCGGTATTGGTGTTCGGATCGGCAGATACTGCTTTCTGTGATCGGCCTCAAAAATCCTGATCGGAGCACCCCTAATTTTGTATTATCATTGTTGAAAACTGTGGCGTTGCTTCATACTTTTTTGTGCTTTTTTCAGAATTTAATGAATAGAAGATTCAAAACAATAACATGTATTTCAATTAGAACGGATTATCGCAATGTCTTTACAGTCACTGTAATGCATCTATTTATTGCAGAAAAAAAACTCAAAATATGAACGATAGTCCATATTATGTTTTGGTCAATGTAAATATTGCTGTGTATAACTATGCATATATTGTTATATCAGTGCATTTGAATGTAAATGATGAAATACCATTCTGTTCATAGCTACAAACTGTGAAAAATGTATTTTTGCTGATTTAGTTCTTATATTAAAAAAATGTAATCTACTTTGCAAAACTGTTTGGTATAAAACTATTCTAGAAATATATTAATAAAAGTAGAAAGTCAAATTGAGGGATAATATAAGTTAGTCTGCATGTATTGTGTAACAACTCACAGTAAATCAAAGAAACAACCTTTGTATCTCTTCTAAGCTTCTTGACATCTTCATCACAGCAGTTTTTGGTTTGTGTTGTCTCTTAGGTGGAATGTATCATGGCGATATGACCGAAAAACTCAAACTTCTCTACAAACTCCACCTGCCTCCTGGTATGTGCACAGTCAAAGAGACTTTATTAACCTGGTCATGAGAAGAGTGTAACAGTGTAGGCAGAAAGAAAAAAAACAAAGTAGGTTTTTGAGGAACATTATTAGTGTTTTTATTTGTATTTAGGGACTGTGTGTGAACGACATTTGTGAACAACAAACACAAGCAAAGTGTGAGGTGTCGTGGAAATTCTAATTTAATAAAAGAAATAAAAGAGTTGTGAAGATTGAGAATGTTTGAGTCTTTGAGCTTTGAGTCTGTGTGCAAAGAGATAACATATAGACTCACAGCCCACTTTTTATACAATGTAAAAAGATACACTGAAGGAAAGATTAGGACCTTTGAGCAAATCATTTTGCTCAGTGCACATCACCCCATAACACATGTACATCTCTCCACATTACATGGTAGATGTCTGGTACACAGTTTCCCCTTAAATGTCGTTTTTCAGCCTAAAGCAGTTACTTGGACAAGTTACATAAAATAACTCAATGTCCCTATGGACTATATACTACCTTGATCATTGTATGTTTTAAAAGATATATGCCGTGTAGTATGTACTTAAATGAGATTCATACAATCAATGCAAAATTAACCAAATTAAAATTTCCATAATCATTATTGATAACTTATATTGATTATATGCAAGTACGTTTTTAAACACATTACTTTAGAGTTTATATCAGTCTCATAAGGGTGAAAAAAGCAATGACTATGACAAATGGACAATGACCTGCTTTAGGCCGTCTTTATTCTATAGCCTGTAATGCTTACTTGCTACTCTTCTTCTGTAGAGCTGCTGCAGGTGTCAGATTTTAACATCTCTTTGGCTTCACCATTTTCATCAGAAAAACTCATATTATTCTTACTTTCACACAAGACATTGTACATTACGATCTGATGAACTACTGAAGAATTCATGGTTGAATTTACAGCTCTTCTAATCATTTCCACTACACAAGACCACATACACAGCAAAAATAAAATCCTAGCCAGTGCTGAGATGGCAATTGACCCACCTCTTGTAGTTCCTCCTTGGTGACTTCCATC
This sequence comes from Carassius carassius, assembly GCF_963082965.1. Taxonomy (NCBI): domain Eukaryota; kingdom Metazoa; phylum Chordata; class Actinopteri; order Cypriniformes; family Cyprinidae; genus Carassius; species Carassius carassius. Next base: position 21,260,034 of record NC_081783.1, read on the forward strand.
AATTCATATCTCGAAATCTCAACCTCTATCTGCAGCAAGCTTACACCAAGTGACATGATTACAGCATGGAAGAAATTCTCTGCTCCATTCAACAGCCTGTGTTCCCTTGGAACATAATTGTCTCTTGCCCAACTTGGTTGTTCTGCTCAATCTTTCAGTGGGGACACTTTCTTTTCGATCTCTCTCTTGGCACTTGTCGGATGATTTCTGGTATTGTTGTGAAGTTGTTCAGGTACTTTGACTACTAACGTTCCTCCTTACAAGCTCCACCATGGCACACGCACCCATCCAATGCCTGGGTAATGAAGACATGTCCACACAGCCAATACCAGTCTTCCAGCACACTGGTACCTTCATTGTCAGGCACATGGGCAGCTATTTTGGTCGGCCTCTGTGTGTAAAAGGGATGTTAAGCAGACAGCTCATGCACATGTTTCTTGTTGCCTCAGTTGTAGAGTTGGATGTATAGATTTCACTGGAGTGTTCGGATTATATGTTTTCTAACAGCTTAAGTCCCTCGCTGTCATCCGTTGGCCCATACTGACCTCAGATCACTCCCACTGATGTTGCTGCATTGTTCAGCTCCCATACACCACTGGATGTTTGTTCACCTCAGTCAGACGTCCCCCTTGGCACGGGGCAGCTGGTCAGTCTCTTTACTGATCTGATGCCCTCTGGTGGCGCTGGAACCTTCTTGGAGTGACTTGCATGCACCCACGTAGCTCTCTCTGCCACTTTTACCACAGTGTGTTATCAGAAGGACTCGGAACAGACCGTTTCACCTCTTTTTCCAATGTTTCCTCCTCATGTCCTTGATTACCATGAAATCGCCAGGCTTGATATCATGCAAGACTCCTTCAGCTGGCTTGGGCAGAGCATCCTTCATCCTCTGAGATACCTGAGAGAGAACAAGAGACAACTTTTGACAATGGTTTAGCATGTCATCTTCACACAAGGCTGTAGAGGGCAGTGGTTGTGGTTCTGGTCCTACTCAAATGGAAGTTGGCCTGCCAAACAGAATTTCAAACGGATTCAAGTTAGACTGCTCTTTTTCTCATTCTCATATACATTAACACAATGGGGAGTGCTTCTACCCATGACAGACCTCCCTTCTCACAACACTTCATTCATTCGTTCTTTAATGTCCCACTTGAGTGATGGCTTCAGGTGTGCCATTGTCACTCAAACATTATATGATCAAATGGCTGATTTGGAAGTGGGTGTGCCACTTGAGGCATTTGCCCTCTGACCACATTGCTTGTGGCACAGATCATACATGATTGACTATACTTGTCCGCAAAGTAAGTGAATCCCTTTGTGAATCAATATTGATTTTGCAAATTAAAAATTCCCCCCCTTTACTCACGTGATCTAGGCTATGTACATGTTTTGCATAGTGTGGGAAAAAGTGTTTTGGCAGACATAGGTTTAGTTTGCACTTGGCCTTCACCCATTGTTTCTTCTCCTCTGCTGTCAGAAGGGAGTGTGAAAGAGTCATTCTTAACTTTTACACAGGTAAAAGAAAGCTCTGTTCTCATAGCTGGGTCCTTTGCTTTGGTATCAGCTCACTTGTTACATAAAGACACAAAATCATCACATTTGTAATGTGCAACACATTTGCAGATAGCAACTGACTTTTGTAGCAAAATTGCTTGTAACAATGCTGCTATTTTATCATGGTTAAGAACAGGCATGCTATCAGACTTAAGAAATTTCCTGTGTTTCCGCAATGCCCCAAAATCATGACAAACCCCAAAAGAGTAACGAGAATCTGTGTAAATTGTTAATGTTTACCTTTCAGCAATTTTGTAAACCTCTGTCAATGCTACTAATTCAGCTGCTTGCACAGAGCAATGTGTGGGGAGCGATCCAGATGTTATTGTTCCAAAGCACAACATGCTCTGTTTTGGCCAGTTTTTGGGTCCCTTTATGCTGAACCATCAACAAACAGAATAAAGTTGGCATTTTCTCAGGGGGTTTCTTTTAAATCAGGTCTTGGTGTACAGACCTGTTCAAATGTGGCAACACAATCATGTTCTTTCCCCATCCTGCTTCGTAGGCGTTAACACTGTGCATCTTTTAATCGTGATGTTTGGCATTTCCAACAAAATTGCAATGTACCTGAGCCTTATGGCAGTTGATAAATGGTATGTTTTCTGTTCCAACAGGATCATAGAAACGGCGTGTGGCATGAGTAAAGTCACATCAGAGTACCCCACAATTTCCCTTGAAGATAAAATGGCTGTTTTTTTCTGCAAATGCAACAGCTCTCAGGCATTTTGGCAAGCCTGTCGCTGCCAGATTGAGCTTACTCGAAAAAATAGGCCACAGTTCTCCCCCATGATCTTGTAACAGAACAGTCAAGTCATGTACCCATTTTCTAATCAACAGTTTGTTCAATATTTCTCTCTGGGTGTGGGAGTTGCATTATTGGTGATGTTTGTAACAGTTGTCTGCTTCTGGGGTCCAGGTCAGTTTGTCATATGGTCGCAAGCCTTCCTGTAAGCAAAAGTGCTCAGGGGTGATTCTTTTATAGCATAATTTAGAATGGACATTCGACAGTACGAACACATGCCCAAAAATGACATTAGATACTTCTTCATGACAGGCTTTGGAATCTTTTTAATTGCCTCTTTTCGTTTCTCAGATAGAAATTTACCCTTTTTAGTGATGACATGACCTAAAAATGTCACCTCCGGACAGTGAAATTTTCCAATGTCCCGTCTCCCCATAGTAAAAACAAACATCTGGATCAATCTGGGACAGTCTTTGTCCTCTGCCTCTTCCGCGTGATTTTTGTGGTGTTCACTCTAACTGGGAAGTCAGTCTTGATCCGTTGAGACAGTGTTTCCACTGCCTGACGATATGCCTTTTTGTCTGCATGATTCCAGTCTGCATTCTTCCTTTGGGCATTGCCCATAGGGAAATGTGATCTTATCTTGTGCCCGTCTGTTGCCCCCAATTTGAGCAAAAGCAAACGTTTCAGTTCTTGCATTGGGGGGTGAATTCTTGACAAAACATGTCCAAGTCCTTTGCAAACTTTTCTCCGAAGTCTTTGGGGTGAGGCAAGTGTGTCAGCCTCTGTCATGTCCTTCTAGTATCATGGCCAGAAGACCATTGCAGTTCCATTGTGCCCAGCCAATTGAATCATGGGGTAAGCTCCGATGTGCTCTCATCTTCCCTTTAGTTCATCCTCGTTCAGGCTGTCAGTTGCAGTGTCACTCTCTCATGAGCTTTAGATCTGGCGCTGACTCCAGTCATGGAGTATTTCATTGCTTTTACACCGTCGCTTGTGGCAGACATTCTGTATGATGATGATACTGTCGAAGTTGTTGCAGTGGCGGGCACTTGCTCTTCTTTTGGCAGTTCGAAGATCTGTGCTTGTCTTTAGTTGGGCGGCAAGGACTGCGGTGCTGATGCAGTTGTGCTGTAGGATGGAGGTGGTAGTATCTGATGCTACTGTGGCATTTGTCGATGGGGTGAGGCCAGGAGTCCACTTTAGCACACTGCATTTCTCTAAAGAGAAGAAAAGAATAATTTTTTTAAGATGTTTAATTTTTTCCTTCAGAAATCATTCCAATATTCTGATTTGCTAATTATTATTATTATTAATGTTGAAAAAATGTGGTGCTGCTTTTTTCTGAAGTAATCCAAAGCTTATTCCTCTTAGCTCGTCTTCTTGGGGTGAATTACGTCTTATTCCTCTCAGCGCGAAGCAAACAGTAAAATAAAAAAACTTGAAGAAAAGTCTCACTGCTTTGTTTGCTGTCATGTGGGCGTTTACACTCTGCATGCTTCATGTTGTCTTATAATCTTATAATCTCAATAGTGTGTTCAGCGTGTGGGTGTGGTAGCATTAGATATAATGAAGGGAGAAGTGAAAGACTGGACATCGCGTTGTTTTCATATAGATTAATTTACCACAGAATATTATTTTTTTGATAAGATTGCTTAGTTTAAAAGTAGACATGTCTAGTTTTTTTATAGATATATCTCTCATGTCTCTTCGTTAAGTATATGCTGAATTACAGTTCATTTTAATGATGCGTTTATAAATGAAGATCATGCAGACCAAGGCGGAAGACAGCGCACCCTGTTTTTCTTTGTTTTGTAAATGCACAAAGTTTTGCTGTTTATTAAGGGTGTATACAAATAAGAGTAGACACTTTACAGATTTGATTGATGTATTGCTTTTGGGTCGTTCGCAGCAGCTGGACATACAACCGGTTGTAAGACTAGGCTGGACATACAATGCGATTTAAGTCGTGCGTATAATTTATACCGGTTGCACCACCTCGGTGTAGTGCTATATCTGGCACTAAATCTTAGGCCTAGTCAGAGGTAGGTGTAAAGTGAAAAATCATGATTTGCTCAGGCATTATTCGTTTTTAGGATTCATGTCGTGAACTGTGTGTTTATGGTCTTTTCGGGCAGGAGAAGCGTTATCAATCGCGAAGCTCGTTTTAGACTAGCCCAGCACACTGCAGACAGTAATTAAATACAAAATATATTTCAGTACAGCATGTAATAATTGTGCAGTAAAATAGTACATCTGAACTGGGAGTATTAAAAGAAACTGAACCATTTGATCACTTGTTTAGAAAGGACATGGGCCTATTGGAAATATTTCACGTCCTTTAATTCCATTTATTATTTGTAGCATGCCTGCCATCCAATAATCGCAATAATTTCTGTGCTTTGTTACTTTTATTCAGCTTTCAAATTCTGTCAATTTTATCACAAAATACAAACCATAAATGTTTTGTAAGCCACAGAATGATGCCAGTAAAACACAAAATGTCACGTAAAGTCACAATTACCTCAGGAGACATTCATTGTACATAAACTCGATAGTCAGCTGTAAAAAAATAACTCTAGAGAGAAGCATTGCATACCATTTATTATATTTTACTTAACCTTAATGAAATCGGTCATGGGAATGTGCAGGGAGACTCCACAAAAACGCGGACTTGTTATGAAATGTTTACTCAATGAAATCATGGCTCGGTGGCTTCACATCTTATGATGTCTTGAGCAATTCAGTTTATATTTGTAGTTGAAGCCATTGCTGCGTGAATGTCGTCACCACTATATCTGTACCTGGGGGAGGAAAAGCTGGACGTTGCAAAGCTCAGCATAGGGCTTACACTCAGCTTTTTTACGTCTAGCTGGTGCAACCGGCTCCTTATCTGTACGATCAAAACTGAAAGTGTGATTTAAGTCTTATTTGTGGTGTGATCAGGAGAAGATGCCACAAAACACGTATTCGCGTTTGTCGACTCCAGAGGGTTAAACTGATAGAATTTTAAAAGACGAATTCTCCGTTTGCATTTACCTTTCAGTGCTGCAAATAAAAACTAATGTAAAAAAAAAAGTGAAATAGCAATTAACCACCCCTTTTAGAATCTGTTTCACTTTATCGTGAAACTATGGGGTGGCTTGGACTTGCACCAATGGATGCTCGTGCCTATAAGTCTGGGAATACCAGATCTTAATTTGTCAAATTGAAACCCCAATTTTTTACATTTTCAAGGATGTTGGAATTTCTAAATCGGTTCTCACCGTTTGTAGCACACACTTTCTGATCCGTTGAGAAACCAGTAGTGAAGGTCCACAAGCCCTCAGATGTCAGTCCCCCCTTCCCTGAAGCCTTTTGGGGTTTAGAGCTAAACCCTTTGTGGGTTTATGGTGATCAGCCAACTGACGTCCTCAGGCCCCGGACGATCAGCTGTGGAATCCCGTCACTCGTTGCCAAGTTTGTCGTGGAAATTCTAATTTAATTAAAGAATTGTGAAGATTGAGAATGAAAAACCAAACAGATTTTGTCTTTGTCTTGCTTTAATTCTCTCCAGAGAATGATCTTGTTTACGCACAGCTTTGAGTCTGTGTGCAAAGAGATAACGGACTCAGAGCCCACTTTTTATACAATGTAAAAAGATGCATTGAAGGACAGATTAGAACCTTTGAGCAAATCATTTTGCTCAGTGCACATCACCCCATAACACATGTACATCTCTCCACATTACATGGTAGATGTCTGGTTACTCTCAAAACTGCCCGTCCCTGGTACACAGTTTCCCCTTAAATGTTGTTTTTCAGCCTAAAGCAGTTAAGTGAACAAGTTACATAAAATAATGTCCCTATGGAATATATACTACCTTAAACGTTGTATGTTTAAAAAGATACATTCAACAGTTATATGCCATGTAGTATGAACTTAAATAAGATTAATGCATTAAATGCAAAATTAACAAAATTATAAAATGTCCATAACTGAGGAAACCAAATCGTTACTCTCAGCAAACATTCTTCTCTATGTGTGTGTTTGAGGTTTATTAAAATGAGAAAATAGCACTTGTTTTTGGACTGTGTGTATGTGATGAAGATTTGCAGAAAAGATAAGCATGAGATGTTTATTTTTAAGGGTGTGTTACAGCACAAGTAATTTCGAGTGTGTATGTGATGTTTGTTAATTTCATTGTTCTCGTCTCTCTTTCTGAAGCGTTGTGTCCAGAGGAAGCAGAGTCCGCGCTGGAGGCCACGCAGTTCTTCACTGACGATGACACGCTTCAGGGTACAAGACACTTTTACCACCTAAACAACATTTGAAGCCAACATTTAAGAAATATATCAGGTTCAATACAAGTTAAGCTCCACAGAATGTTATTTAGCCTTTTCCCCCCCAAAAAAGCAGAACATGGTTACAATAACACACTTACAAAGAGAGTAAAGATGGTCATGCACTTCAAGGGTATGAAGTTGGTTCTTGTTTCATAACAATTAAAAACAAATTGTAGTATTATGTAGTAATGCACAGTACAGTTGTAAAGTTTCATGCTGACTTTAAAAGCCCAAACTACTAGTTTTTCTTTTTATTTTATTTACTGTCGTACTGCTGATAGAGCTTCACTTGTGTTGAAACGCTGTATATGAGAGAATTTTCTATTTGTTTAATTGTTATTAATCCTTTTTTTTTTTAGTTTTATGAATAGTTTATTTTTAATAAACAAACATGTTTTGACCTTTCTGATCTCCCTGCATGTACCTGTGGATGGTTCGGTCCAGGTTTAATGACTGATGATAACGAATTATTAATCTTCTGCACTCTTATTTTCCTCATTTGTTGTCTTCACTCTTTTAACTCTTACTTTCTTTCTTTCTTGTTCTTTCTTTCTTTCTTTATTGTTCTTTCTGCCTTTCTTTCTCATCTGATCACTCCAGATCCTCCCTTCCTGTCTCATCTGGACTTCCTGGCACAGGAAGTGATCTCAGGTTTGTGTCTGTCATGTCGAATGTTTTCTGTCTCTCTGGTGTTTTAGGGTTTTGGTGTTTCCCAGTCAGTTTCAGTTCACCGTCTATCTTTCACATGATATTATCTTACCTTCGTGGTGCTCTTTGCTTATTTAACCATGGGTTTTGATGTCATGAAACCTTTCTGGTGGACACTTTTAAATGGTTAATGGCTAAATTGCTTTATGATGTTAGTGTTTATTTATTCAGCATTAATATCATAACAGGTGAGGAGCTGAAGGAGGCAGGAGACACATCAGCGGCCGGAGACACGGATGAGAAAAAAGGTGATAATACTCATCCAACCGATGACTCCATTAAAGAGTCCGTTTTAATCTGGTTGTTGTTTTAATGGTAGTGTCTTGTATTTTTAGAGGAGAAGCCAAAGGACTATAAGTATTATCTGAGAATGTGGGCCAAAGAAAAAGAGCCAAAGAAAGAGAGTATCAAAGATTTGCCTCGGATGAATCAGGTGATCAGTATTCACTGGCTTTTTAAAATGTATTTACAATCATATCAAATCAGGATTCATTTATTAAGTAGCAACCTAGTACTTCAGAGCTTTTGAACACCAGTATTAAGACTAAAACACATTTTTGTAATCATTCAATCACAGGAGCAGTTCATTGAGATGTGTAAGACTCTCTACAACATGTTCAGTGAAGATCCCATGGAGCAGGAGCTGTATCACGGCATCGCCACGGTGGCGAGTCTCCTGCTGTGCATCGGAGAAGTGGGCAAGAAGTTCACCAACAACGGCAGCAAGAAAACCGAAGCCCAGCTGCCCTCAGCAGTCGACGCTCTGCAGCCGGAGAGGGAGGACTCGTCCGGGGAGGGAGGATCAGGACAGTCCCTGGTCTCCAAGGCCCTGGCAGAGGCACAGCTAGAGACACCACCTCCAACAGCGGCCGGCTCCGACGAAGAGGCCAAAGACGACACGTCCGTTTCATCTTACTCCGTAGTGAGCACCGGTTCGCTGCAGTGCGAGGACATCGCCGACGACACGGTCCTGATTGGCTGCATGAGCGGAGACGCGGTGGATCGGAGGCAGGGCAGCGCGCCAGATGCCGATTGGTCGATCACGTTCGAGCAGGTTTTAGCATCGTTCCTGACAGAAACATCGCTGGTCGACTACTTCGAGAAAAAACACGACATCCAGAGCAAAATAACGGCATGCAAATCGCTGAGAGCCGTGGAGAGACAGACAAGTACGTCGAGCGATCACGATTTCTCTCTGAACACACACTGACAGGCTCATAAAAACATGCATGAACACATAAACATACACATACTAATGCAAAACCAGAATATGTGTATGTATATATGTCCGGTTACTCTCTATAGTTGTTTGATACTTCTGTGTCATAGTCAAAGAATAGTGTTTAAAATCCATCCCAGTAGCTTTCTATACAAGTAACCTCTGGAGTTTGAGATGTGATGACTGTGCTTCACCCTAGTACCTGGTTTTTGGTGGGTTGAAGGCATCAGCTAGCAGGTCTGAAATAGAGGATTATAGGATATGGCCAACATAAATCTATATGTATCTGTATATTAAAGTGCTTCAGCTCTTACAGATCAACAAATGAAACGTCACACTAAAAATATTTGTTTTGCACACTCGTCTTAAGTCCCAGGTTGAAATATTCCGCACTAAAAGTGTACGTCACTAATGCTTTCTTGCATGTGTGCTATAGCTGGATATATTCTGTGTATTTGGCAGTAAGAAGTGTCCTTTCGGTGAAGAGTTCACCTTATAGCTCTGCTCAGATTCACTTTAACCCCTCAGATGGAAACAGTTGTTCATTATTAGCTTTGGTTTAAAGCTGTTTCTGTGTGTTATAAATCAGCTTTACTGTTTCTAAGTAGGTCATTGCCTTACTGATCAGATGTGTACAGTTGATGGAGGACGGCATTGCGTGTGTTTGTTGTGGTGTTTTGTGAGAAAAGCACCATCATGTTCTATCACATATTTGGTTGCCGGAAACTACACAAGCGGTACAGTGCTAGCTTATCTTCATCATCCAAAATGTACCAGATTAATTTAGCGCTATAATAGCCTCTACAAAGTAAAGCAGGAATTGTTTGACTTTTATTCTCCAAAAAATGTTTTTGCTGTCAGGCCAGTAAGCAAGTACAATCACTGGGCTTCATTCATAAAAAAATCAAGCAGAGAGAATTCAATTACTTAACAAAATAAAAAAATAAAATAAATAAATGAAACATTCATAAATTATATTGAATGCACAATGCAAACAACATTTGTAAGTGTATGCAAATTGAGGCACTGAACTGAAAATAATCATTCAAGAAATCATGTAAACTGTTGAATGAATCATGTAGTTATTGAACTGTTTTACGAATGTTTTTTATGCATTGTGTGTTAAATTAAAAGCAAACATTCAGTATGCATTCAGTTGTTACATCGAATAAAAACTGCATAGGAAATTCTATTTACATAAATTGATACACTTGAATTTTGGAAAACCATACTTATAAATAATAGAATTAAATTTAATTTAAAATATCTTAATGTTTGCATATTTTATGTACATTTAAGCACTGAATTAAAAATCAAGTAATCATCATGTAATTAAATGAATCATTATGTATGCATCAATTTGCATGAATTTACAGTTTTGCATTTAAAAAAACTTTCAGCATTGTTGCATCGAAAAAAAAATCACATCTATGTAAAATTATATTTAGAAAAATTGATGTTTGAATTTAGTTTATCCATTCTTAAATAAATCATCACATTGAATTATATTTATAAAATATATACTTTTTTTCTCTCCTAACATTTTTGCTTGTGTTTTATAAATGAGGCCCTGTTACATGTATTTTGGAACATGCAGTAAAACTAACATTTCCATTTCGTGGTCGTTATGTTTCCTTTTTATCAAGATTGAGAAACTTAGTAAACTTAAGTGAGGAGAAACTCAGTCATAACATGATGTTCTAGAATGTTTAAAACTTATTTTAGGCCTGAGTGTGGATGCCTGCATTCAGTCAGATGTAGTTGAGCTTCTTAACCTGTAAATAGTTGCACATCAAATTACAATATCAGAAGTTTTAACATCAAATCATTTGCATTGATCATTCTTGTTTGTTTATTGTCTTGTATCGCTCTGCTTTTGTTTGACCTGTCATTTGTTTCTATTCTATATTTGTGATTTTTAACAGTTGCTTTTGTACTAAGTAACCTAGCTTTAAATTAAGCTTGTTCAGTTTAAAAAAAAAAAAATTCTGAAAGGCTTCAGTATTAATTCTCAGATGTTTAAAGAGCTTTAACATGATGTAAATTGGGCAGAATTTAGAAAGCAGTTGAAATTAGAGATTTTAAATCAGAGATGCAGCATTAAAATATGTTTTAAAATTGGACTCGTTGATTTAAAAAATCAGTTCATCTCCGCTCTGAAACACACTTTTGTCATTTGAATCTGAATGTGAATGAATCTCCTGCTCCTGCCACGTGACCTCTGTCTAACTGTGAAAATAACTGGCTTCACTTCACTGTGTTTCTAATTAACTGTGTTAATGCACAGAATATCACTGTTTTCACTTTCATCCTGCATTTTTGCAAAATGAGTGAATCTTGCTGTCGGGTTTCTATTTCTGTAGGCTTCTGTCTGTGCCCTGCAGTTCTTACCTGATGTCCACTCATTTAAAAGGTGGTTTAAAACCTATTGTCATGAAACCAGTATTGTGTAATATTATGTAATAAAAATCAAGTTAAGGAAAATCTGAGTGTATTTAGTCTTTTCATGCACATTGTCCAAAGTGCGACAAACCTTGTAACCCCAGTCATAACTGAAAGAAATGTGCCAAGAAACATCTTCCAAAATAAAGCACTGATGACTTTTATTATGTAATGAACAAAAGGAAAATGACCCGAAGTGAAATGTTGCATTATTATCTTTTCATCAGCGGATACATTTTTGTCTTAAAAAATCATTTAAAAAAGATAATAGAAACTGTAATAATTATGGAAAATAATAATACTAAAATTTTTTGCATTAAACACTTAATTGAACAGTTCACCCAAAAGTAAAAATGTACTTGACTTCAGACCATCCAAGATGTAGATGAGTTAGTTTCTTCATCAGATTTGGAGAAATAGCATTACATTACTTGCTCAGCAATGGATCTTCTGCGGTGAATGGGTGCCGTCAGAATGAGACAAACATCTGATAAAAACATCACAATAATCCACACCACTCCAGTCTATCAATGTGTTTGTAATAAAAACCAATTAACCGAGACATTTTTAACTTGAAACCATCGAGTCAATTTTGCTTCCATGAGTGAAAAAGTTGAAAGTTTCGTCTGAATCGGTTGTTTTGACTCTCATTCTGACGGCACCCATTCACTGCAGAAGATCCACTGGAGAGCAACTAATGTAATGACAGATATCTCCAAATCTTTTCCCATCAAGAAACAAACTCCTCTACATCTTGGATGACCGGAGGATGAGTACATTTAAGGCCATTTTTTTTTATTTGGGTTGAACTGTTCCTTTAAAAATAGCAAGTTTAAATAAACATATCAAAAAGCTTCCTGCAGATGCGTGTATTTACAGTAAGCACTAGAAGAGCAATACAGCTGAACAGTGAACTGATGAAGTGTCTGTGTGAAACCTCAAATGTCTGTGACATGATTGTGAAAGTCGTTTAACTTGCAGCAATGGAGAGACAGCGAATGTTTCGGTCAGATCCATGCATGCAACATTCAAGTTAGAAGAATGTGGGCTTTGAGAATATTTGTTCAGTTGTGTTTCTGTGTGAAATGTAATGTATAGTAGCTTTAACTTGCAATATAATTTGTTTATGAAAAAAAAAGACCTTTTAATGCTGTTTTTTCCACGCACCAATTTTGCAGTGAGCGATTTGTCATAATTCTGTCCTTCCAACCTCTGCATTCTGTTCGGCTTCAGGCAAATAGTTTTTTTTTTCGATCCCAAATGCTTGTGTTATAAGACAGCCATTGCTCTGTAATCCGGTTGAAAAATCACAGGTTGTTGGCTTGTATGATCTGCTGTAGGATGCTGTCTACATCATTTGTGTCGTAGCTGATTCCCTGCATATCCAGGTTCGGTAGGATGGAAGATAATAATGCAACCACATTCCGACGGACAGACCGCAACCTCTCCAGCGTCACACTGCTGTCAGGAAGCAACGACAGAGACATGTTCATATTAGTGCACGTGTGTGTTTTATATATATATATATAGTATTTTTAATCAAATAAATGCTACTGTGCTTTAAATAAATAAATAAATATATTTATTTAAAGCACAGTAGCATTTATTTGATTAAAAATACTGTAAAATGTTAAAAAAATCATTACAATAAAACTGTTTACTATTTCAATATATTTAACATTTTTATTTATTCCTGTGATCAATTTACTCCAAAAATAAATCCAGTCTTCAGAATGGCATGATCCTTGAAAAATCATCCATTGCTACTCAAGAAGGATTTCTGATTATTATCAATGTTTCAAACTCTCAATGTTATTTTTTTTGAAAATGTGATGCATATGAAAATAAAAGCATTCATTCAAATTAAAATGTCTTGCAATATTATACGTCAATACTGTCACTTTTGATCAAATTAATGTCTTCTCGCTGAAAAAAAATAATTGTCCTTCAAAAAAAAAATATATATATATATAAACCCAAATATTTAATAAGAAACATTTAAGAAAAATTATAATAAGACACAACTATCACTTTTGATCAATTTAATGCATAGTTGCTGAATAAAAGTATTAATTTTCTTTGAAAACATAAATGTATATATTGATATATACACTACACACACACACACACACACATATATATATATATATAAATAGATGTATGTAAATAATGTATGTATTAAAAACATAAATATTCTTGGAAAATAGAAAATAATAATAAATGTACTGTAAAGATAAGATCTGACTTGTATCTCATCTCTTTTGTGCAGCTGTACTCAGTCACACACACCTATTGTACGTGTGGTTGGGTGTGTTGGTGCTCTGGTCTCTCCTGTCCCCTGTTTCTCTCTCTGTCTGTCTCACTCGGTTCAGCAGTTGGTCTCTCTCTGTTCTCAGCTCGTTCAGATCAGTTAGCAGTCTCTGGTTCTCACTCTGGAGTTTGGCTAATGTCTTGCTCCAGTACAGCTCATCTCTCGGACTGGTTTCTGCCTCCGGCTGGATGGGGGACGAACTGGATGGAAGCCTGTTGGCCTGTTCCTCTGATTTCTACAGATTGAAGGTAATTCAAATTGTTAGAATGATGAGTTTATTCACTGTTGTGTGCTATTGATTAATTATGGTGTCACTCTGATTAAAAACTACACATAGGGCCTTACTGATCTTTAATGATTTAACAAACAAATCAGCTTTCTCACAAGATAAACTGATAAATCAAAATTAATTAACAAATTATTTGGCAATAACAAATTCTATATAACTCAGCGATATGCAATATAGATCAATTCTCAAGTGCATGATTATGATGTCAAAAATGTAATCTATATTATTGCCAAAGCAGTATATTAAAGGGGTCATAAGATGCAATTTCAAGTTTTCCTATCTCTTTGGATTGTTACAAGCTGTTTGTGCATAGATAAGATCCTTAAAGTTGCAGAGACTAAAAAAAGTTCAGACTTGTCCATGCCCTTCTGAAACGCTTTGTTTAAACACGCCCCCAACATGTCTACATCACTGTGTTCACACAAAGAAAGAAGGCTTAACTTTTATTCTCACTTTTGCCACATCCGCCGCTGTGTGCTTCTTGTGAAAGTGAAACTACTTAGTTTGGTCTTCCAAAAGAGGATACGACTAGAAATCAGTGGTTAAGTTGTAATCACAACACTGTTCCAGAACAGTTCAACCCAAATATTCAGATGTGTGCAGCGCATTTATGGAGGACTGTTCCCTGATCCTGGGAAGGCTGTGCACAAAGGTTGTTTCTATAAAGTGGGGCAGTTCCAACTTTGCAAGGACAGTCTGGCTCTTCTGACTCACAGTCTGTAAGTATGTTTTCATATTTGAAGAACTTGCTACTCACGATTCAAACGTGAATTTTGAGCAGTGTAGAGTAGCACTTATTGTTTGTTGTTTGTCCAATCACAAATGCAAACATGGTTTTATTTTTACACCGTGCAATACACGTGTAAAAACACAGTATAAGTCATTATAATCAGTAATTATGTCCCCACTCGATGCAACAAATGCCTCATTTGTAATGGGTTTTATTGATTTTGTTTTGTCATGCCGGACAAGGCATCACAGTACAGTATGTTGAGGGGCGTAACATTTCTGACACACATTGAAAGTATTCGGCCAATCACAATGCACTGGATAGCTGGTCAATCAGTGCATTTTAAGAAGGAAGGGCGTAGAAGAGAAACAATAATGTACATTATGTAGTTTTTTAACCTTAAAACACAAACAAATTGCATTACACCAAATACACAAAATAATGTTCTTTTTTAGCAACGTCATATGACCCCTTTAAAAGATGGATACATATATAGTACATCCTTATTTATCTGCATACAAATAATCGGCAATAAATATTATATACTATACTATATATATATATATATATATACAGTACAGACCAAAAGTTTGGACACACCTTCTCATTCAAAGAGTTTTCTTTATTTTCATGACTATGATAATTCTAGAGTCACACTGAAGGCATCAAGGGCTATTTGACCAAGAAGGAGAGTGATGGAGTGCTGTGCCAGATGACCTGGCCTCCACAGTCACCGGACCTGAACCCAATCGAGATGGTTTAGGGGTGAGCTGGACCGCAGACAGAAGGCAAAAGGGCCAACAAGTGCTAAGCATCTCTCGGGGAACTCCTTCAAGACTGTTGGAAGAGCATTTCAGGTGACTACCTCTTGAAGCTCATCAAGAGAATGCCAAGAGTGTGCAAAGCAGTAATCAAAGCAAAAGGTGGCTACTTTGAAGAACCTACAATATGACATATTTTCAGTTGTTTCACACTTTTTTGTTATGTATATAATTCCATATATAATTCCACATGTGTTAATTCATAGTTCTGATGCCTTCAGTGTGAATCTACAATTTTCATAGTCATGAAAATAAAGAAAACTCTTTGAATGAGAAGGTGTGTCCAAACTTTTGGTCTGTACTGTATATATATATACAAACTATGGTTGCTTAATTGTTTATATTGTCAGAAAATATATCTATATTAACGCAAAGCTCTGTTTATAAAGTTGAATATATCTCACTATTGGATATATATTGGATATATATATTAATTCTGGTTCTAATGTGGAGGAGTTATTTGCAAAAAATTAAGTTTGCTTATTATACCTTATGGCTGATCTTTACAAAAATTGATACACATGATAATTTTCACAAGATGTACAAATATATACATTTTTATAACAGTTGGCCATTCAGATTTGGCATTAACCACATCAGAACTGTTTGTATTGTCACAAAATATAGCTATATTATCGCCCAGCTCTAATATGCTAACGGCATCAACATTGTAAAATATCTCACTTTATCCACATAGTTGCAGAATAATCACGCAACGCAATATATACTACAGCAAATCTTGTCAGCATAATTGTTTATACGGACACAAAATTATACTAATTATAACTATACATATAGTTATATACTGTACTATATATATATATATATATATATATATATATATATATATATATATATAGCAAAGCAAAGTTGCAAAGTAAGAAATATAAGCAAAGTTGCTTATTATAGCGCCACCTTGAGGGCGATCTTCAGAAAAATAGGCACACATACTAATTTTAACAAGATGTACAAATATATAAATTTTTATATCAGTCAGCCACCTGGGTCTAGCATTAGCCACTGAAATTTGATTGGCTGCTGGCATCCTTACCTGACAAACAGAAAGTTCCTCCCTCCTAGACTCATTTGACATTGGGTTCAATCTTTCTGCATTTTGGTCACATAACACAGAATCACCCGTGGTGACATCAGAAGGCACGCCCCCTTCCACCTCCGTCACCAAGGCAACCTCTGGCTCACGGATGCCCAGGATTCTTTTTAGCCGCTTGGCTTCCCGCTCCAGCTGAGCGAGTCTATGAGCAAGCGCTGCGCGGTCTGAGCCGTCTACGGGTAACGGCGACACGGGCTGAAAGCCCGGCCGGCTGAGAGGAGTGACGACCACTGTCTGAGCTATGGTTGTGGAGGCGTGTGGTGAGAGCGGGTGAGGGGGGATCCTGGGCTGATCTTTGGGCATCTGCGGCCCCTGAGAAGCCTGGGGCTCAACGGGGCCCTCAAGTACAGCGGCTTCCAGCTGAATCGTGTCCTCCTGAGCCACCGTATCCACCACTGGTGATGTGCTGCTGTTTGTCTCTGATCCTTCATGAGCTTTGTCTGGTGTTTCTGTCTCTCCCTCAGATGGGACGTCTGGATCTTCAGCATGGTTTGGGGACTTATTGTCCTTTTCAGTGTCTGAATATATTTCTTTCCTTCTTTTTCTAAAAAACAAGTGAGCAAAGTTAGTTCAAAATGCTAAAAGCTATGCTAAAAGTTAAAACCTGTGGTTTTTAAATCTGCTCATTTCCTATGCAGGACCCGCTGAAGTGTAAACACAGCTTTAAATGTTCATGTTTAAAGACCAGTTATATTGTAAAAAATAAATAATAATCTTCACACTTTTTTTTACAAAAATGTACTTTTAATAAGTTATTCGTTCAAGTTAATTCATTAATTTGATTAAAAAAAATGTTTCTACACTTTTTTTTATCTCTCTTTTTTAAAATGACATTAAAACTGGAAAAAACTGTCAAATTTGGTATAACATCTATATTATATTTTCTGTATAATTTATATAAAAATTTATATAAAAAGTTTTCTGAATAATAACATATCTGGTTTAAAGTCACAGTTGAAGGTCACTCTAACACCCTTAAATACTGTAGTTTGTTGTTTGTCACTACCGCAGCAACCCGACAATGTTTGTTAAACATTTTAAATGTACTGCAATGCATCAGCCAAGGATGCATCTGCTTTTGTGCACTTGCTTCCTTCCTAATGTTGAGCGACTGCAAAAGTGATTCTTTAATGTGGGTAAATGGCCAAGTTGTGTATCTCTCAGACCTTGGGGAGGGTGAAGCCTCTTCTTCTTCTTCTGTGACAACAACGCTTACTCCATCCTCATCTGTATCCTGTGTGTCTGTCATCATGGTAACGGTGACCTCATCCTTCTTGCTATCTGATGCAGGTTCAGATAGTCCTCGACAGAGAGGATGCATTGGGCTTTTACTCATCTACAACACAAACACACACTTATTATGGTTTGATATGAGATCAATGTGTCAAAACCAAAATGAGAAGTGATATTTCACATTAGTGTACGTCATTTCTATAAATGGCCACATAACTGCAGCCATTAGAACCAATTACTAAAATATAGTTTCTTATATAAAATAATTCTTTTTTCCCCATAAAACAGAGATTATATAAATTATCTACTAAGGGGCAGCCTGACTGTATTGGTTCGCGTGGCAAACTACAGTGTCAAAATACTGACACACAAACCAACAATTTATGTTTGCATAGGCAAAGCTCTCAAATTCATATTCGTACGCATTGTTTGTCATGTCTGCCACATGCAAAAGAAGACGGCCACATGCAGACCTACAGAAAACCTTTATACAGACCAAACACACAGAACTGAATCAACATGCCCACAGCGAGTGTGACACTCGTGAGAGTCAGAAACTCAAGTTCCTGTCCTGCGAAACGAGTACTTCCTCATCTGACACACAAACAGAGGTCAATACCTCCAGAGATCTTCCTCTTCTCTTGATGGAGGCATGTTCCCTGCGCACAACAAAACACACATTAACACCGCATGCATTCATCCTCGAATTTCAGGTGTCTTAATGTGGAGCCACAGCATTAGTGTAAAGATTGTGCTTACAAGTTGTAATAAAGATTTCAGTCTTTCTGCTTCAAAAGCTGGTTAAATTAAATTTTTTATTTGTCCTTTTTTGTAAATGTGAAATTTATTTTAAAAAAATGTTTTGGAGGTGCAGGGACAATTTTAGTGACTTAACTGTTTTTTGAGTGTTTTTTCATAGCTGGGTGTTGTGACTTCAGCATTTTCCTCTGTATCCTCCGGTAACAAACAGCTCCTTCACATGAAAAGCACAAGAATATATAAGACATGATTTGAAATTTAATACGTAGTGTGTGGTTTACAGCATACTATGCAATACACAGATTTACAGCTTCTAATCAAGCTGCATGTTAAAACAGCAAGCAAATACAGTAGCATTTTCTAATCCATTTAATTTTTTAATGCCACATTCTGGCAAATCGGGTCATCTGGATACGTCATTCACACAGAAAACTTGCTTAATGCTATACATTACATTACTATACATCACACTATACATACTGTAGTGCATACATAATATGTGTAGCATACTAGTAGTACTGCATTCTGAACATACCAGTTTAATTTCAAGTAATCAATCAGGCATAGACTCACCGTAAGCTCTGTATTGGGTGCATGCTGCATTTGAACGGATCAGGAACGCTTCCAGCTAACAGGTGAGTGCTTATTCCTCTCCACTTCAAACACTCTTCACACTGAATCCATATCACATCCCTTCAGACACAAGAAAGTCATTAATACACTAGCTCAACTTGTTGTGTGTGGAGTTTTTATATATATTTTGTAGTGCTGTCAAAGCTGTCATCCAAAATAAAAGTTTGTGTTCTTATGCTGTCAAACCAATTAATCGTGATTAACTGCATCCAAAATAAATGTTTGTGTTCTTTTGCTGTCAAACCGATTACTCGTGATTAACTGCATCCAAAATAAATGTGTTCTTATGCTGTCAAACCGATTAATCGTGATTAACTGCATCCAAAATAAATGTTTGTGTTCTTTTGCTGTCAAACCGATTACTCGTGATTAACTGCATCCAAAATAAATGTTTGTGTTCTTATGCTGTCAAACCGATTAATCGTGATTAACTGCATCCAAAATAAATGTTTGTGTTCTTTTGCTGTCAAACCGATTACTCGTGATTAACTGCATCCAAAATAAAAGTTTGTGTTCTTATGCTGTCAAACCGATTAATCGTGATTAACTGCATCCAAAATAAATGTTTGTGTTCTTATGCTGTCAAACCGATTACTCGTGATTAACTGCATCCAAAATAAAAGTTTGTGTTCTTATGCTGTCAAACCGATTAATCGTGATTAACTGCATCCAAAATAAATGTTTGTGTTCTTTTGCTGTCAAACCGATTACTCGTGATTAACTGCATCCAAAATAAATGTTTGTGTTCTTATGCTGTCAAACCGATTAATCGTGATTAACTGCATCCAAAATAAATGTTTGTGTTCTTTTGCTGTCAAACCGATTACTCGTGATTAACTGCATCCAAAATAAATGTTTGTGTTCTTATGCTGTCAAACCGATTAATCGTGATTAACTGCATCCAAAATAAATGTTTGTGTTCTTATGCTGTCAAACCGATTAATCGTGATTAACTGCATCCAAAATAAATGTTTGTGTTCTTTTGCTGTCAAACCGATTACTCGTGATTAACTGCATCCAAAATAAATGTTTGTGTTCTTTTGCTGTCAAACCGATTACTCGTGATTAACTGCATCCAAAATAAATGTTTGTGTTCTTATGCTGTCAAACCGATTAATCGTGATTAACTGCATCCAAAATAAATGTTTGTGTTCTTATGCTGTCAAACCGATTAATCGTGATTAACTTCATCCAAAATAAATGTTTGTGTTCTTATGCTGTCAAACCGATTAATCGTGATTAACTGCATCCAAAATAAATGTTTGTGTTCTTATGCTGTCAAACCGATTAATCGTGATTAACTGCATCCAAAATAAATGTTTGTGTTCTTTTGCTGTCAAACCGATTACTCGTGATTAACTGCATCCAAAATAAAAGTTTGTGTTCTTATGCTGTCAAACCGATTAATCGTGATTAACTGCATCCAAAATAAATGTTTGTGTTCTTATGCTGTCAAACCGATTAATCGTGATTAACTGCATCCAAAATAAATGTATGTGTTCTTAAGCTGTCAAACCGATTAATCGTGATTAACTGCATCCAAAATAAATGTATGTGTTCTTAAGCTGTCAAACCGATTAATCGTGATTAACTGCATCCAAAATAAATGTATGTGTTCTTATGCTGTCAAACCGATTAATCACGATCAATCGCATCCAAATTAAAAGTTTGTTCTTATGCTGTTAAACTGATTAACTGCGATACACAGTGCACATACATCTTGTGTAATCACAAACTTTTATTTTGGATGCATTTAATCGGTTTGACAGCCCTAATATTTTGGGAAAACATTTAGGCCCAAGAAATAGTTTGATGTGAGCTGTTTTTGTTCATATGTTGATGTAATAATTCCAGTTGATACAAGGTTAGGACTAGCCACTAGTCTTGAGTTCAGCAGAGCTTCAAATCCATGATTTACTACTTGCTACTGTTTGTCAGAGGCAGATGATATAGACTGTCGCAGTAAAGACGTACAGTATATTTATTAGCCAAAAACCCAGACATTATCATTATCATCTTCTGGTTACAATGTCCTGAAGTCAATGGCCTTTTGTTAAACACCTGAAAAGGTCAGAGGTTAATAAAAGCTTCAGATATTGTCTTGTTTCATTGTACAACATAAACACATCAGTGATTTTTAAGGGTTTTACTTGAAAGGTGGTTGCAAACAAATGGTTAATGGCATTACTTTCTATATTCTACTATTTTCTATATATTTCTGACATTTTCTCCCTATCTTTTAAAAATATATTTTCAAAATCTGAATATATATATAAAAAATTATTTAAACATTTGTTGCCTTCTATATTTTCAATCCAAGAAAATACGTAACTTTTGTTGTCTGTAACGTGCATTCAATTTTAATATAAAAACAAAATGACTGTAATTGTATATTTTTGTCTCTGAAAAACATTTTGAAATATATTTTGGTTTATTAAGATTGAAACTAAATATATTTTCACTTTCAAATAAAAATCTATATTTAATTGCGCTTCACAGTTTACAACATATTTAGCATATATATAAAATGTTTTTGCCAAAAAAGTTTTTTGCCATACGGGTGTGTTTATAATCGCACTCTTACAAACAATTCAAACTTGAACTTTCAGTTAAAGACTGAAACAGCTGAAAGAATATTAATGCCGGTTGCATTTAAGTCATGTGACCGTGGTATAGTTTACTTATAGTCTATGTTAAACTTTTTACTTTTACTGATTTTATTTAGGCTTTGACATTTAAAAAAGCTTTGAAGATTATTATAATGAAAAAAAAAATATGTATCAAACTTTGTCAAACAATCAAATGAACACTATCCATGTATTCTATTTTGTTACATTTTTGCAAAGCTAATAAAACAAAGCCTCAGTTTTGTTTTTATGGGAACCTCGCAGACATCACAGATATGAACCATGCTACTACTTTAGCTGTGTGATTAACAGTTTCACATTTCTCAGCACCACCCACCTGCATTTAAGAGCTCAACTCGACCTTTGCCATCACAAGACGCTTTTTGTCTGTATGTTTCTGTTATGCATGTACGTGCGAGGTTTGTGGTCTAACAGACAAATAGTCTGACAATAGCTTTTAGCTAGTTAAGTTCATTTTTTACCCACAAACCCATGGTACTATTCTGGCTATCTGACTAACAGATCCCCAACAGAGCAAAGCAGGTACCACCACAACACTGCTGTGTGAAACGTTTTGGAGGAAAACAATCATACACTTCTTCTTCCTCCTCTTCCTCTTCACCATCCTCTTCGTCTGTTTCCTCAGTATCTCCTTCCTGGCTTTTCCTCTCTAAGGCTTGAAACGCTCTCTCTTTTGCTTTCTTTTCCTTCTTTTCACGCCAGTAATCGTTCAGTTTGAGACCAAGAGCAGCTAGTGTGAGTCTATGAGGAATGCAGAAATAAAAGGAAGTTAAAACGGAAATAATACATAAAATCATATATATATATATATATATATATATAATATTTTTTTTTTATACTTTAAATGATAAAATAATTTTTAATTAATTTGAAAAAATAGTTCTTTGACTTGTATTGTGAACTCTATACTTGAACCTATTATATGTGATCAGCTATACAACAAAATATTCAGTTTCACCAGAGCTTGTTTCTCTGTGGCTGTAGATTTGAATTTAGCGTCAGTCTGACATACAAATGAGCCTCTATTGGAGCCGGACGGCGCTGCAGGTAAAAGTTTTTGGTGAGTTTCTGAAATGCACCTGTACTCTTTGGTGTACTCAAAATCCTGCTTGTTATGAGCAGGCTTGAGGAAGTTACACTCAATCACTCCGATGACCCCGACCCCTGACCTTTGACCTGACGACTGAAGGAGAGAGATGGGAAGTGAAACATGATGATACTTGAACCAAACAATTATTGTTTACTGGAGTAAGTTATAACCAGGCCCAGACACAATCTATTAAAGTTTTCAGCATTTTCTGTGCGGAATTTGTGGAGATTTCTCTGGAATAGATAACAATAACATGAAATACATGTGCAGATAATGTTTGGACCTGCTTATATCTCGTATCCCGACATGAATGGATCCAGTACCTTGATTTGGCAGCCAACTTTCTCATGGGCCTTTATCAGTCTGTTTTTATGGTACATCATAATTCCAAAGTGCTCCTTATTTTTCTGGTTGAATCCAAAAGTTATCTTCACTCTCTCATTCTGAGAGTCATGTTTAAAGAAAACACTCTCGAGTCAAAAATAGTTTGACTAGGGATTATGGGGAAAAAACATAGTAATAATTAATCAGTTAATTTCAAAAACCTACTGTGGAAGTAAAAAACAGAAACAGGTAGAGCAGGCAGGGTTATTACAGTTACCTACAAACATGAAACATTGTTTCTTAAAATAAATGTTAACTCATATTAAAATAAGTGAGTTGCCTAATTTAACATTTCACATTTCCATTCAGTTTAACCTGATGCACTTGAATAACTAAAACTTAAATAAATTTGAGTGTAAAAAATATAATTTCTACAATTTTAACTAAAGGGAAAAATAACTCAAAAATGAATTAAAAATATTAATAAATACTTATTTTTTTAAATGTAAAAGACCAAAACAGATTACTAAAAATATGAAACAGAATTAAATTCTTTAATAAAAATTAACTAAAATTTTAATAAAAGCAAAAAATACAAAACTCAAAACTCAGAGGCGAGTAGAAGGATACGATGAACTGCGGTTTATAGACATCATTCTCGATCATGGACAGACTCTTGGCAATCAGCTTCGTCTGAACTTTCTTCTGTCTCAGAATGATCTGAATCCTGGGCTTCAGGTAAAGGATACTGAGATACGCCTGGAATGGCAGACAGAAAAAATTTAATTTGTGTTGGTGTTTATTTTTCCAGTTAATTCTCAAATGTATTTCCATTTAATTAAAGGGAACATATCAAACTGTCCTTGACTGAGATAAAACATATTCAAAAGTTCCTCCCCGGACCAAAATATAGCATTTATAGAAAACCACCTGCACAAATGTCCAGTAACATTCAGACATTAGTATTTGTCATACATATGCTGTATTTTTGTTGGACTTAACCAACAAACAAGCATTTTAGCCGGTTCCATCATCCTGAATTCAATGGCTTTTTAAAGTTTTTGGTTAAACGCCTGAAATGCAATGTCACAGAACAGGTACAGCGGTTTTACAGCCTCATAGTCACACTATTTCAAACTATTCTAACTCAAACTTTCATGTAAAATGTTTTTTTTTTTAAGTAAAGTCTTAAAACAGTTAACAATTGTGAAATTGAAGTCATGTGACTGTGGCGTACGTCGCTTAAAGATTACACTTAGCTTTTTAATTCTGCCAATCTGTACTTAGTCTTCAAAATTCATTTAAATTGTGTTAATTTGTGAAGATTATCATGATGTATCATAAACTTGTGTTGGCCTGAGAGCTTATTGTCTGGAATAATCCAAAATCCAATGGAAAACTTCTACTGGGGTTTTGTCGAGGGAATCAGGCTGATGCTAATACATATATATATATACATTTTTTTATTTAAAATAAAAAATGTTTTAAATAACATTTTGTACCTCAGTGGAAAAAGTAAATAATAAAAAAGTCTATGATTTGAAGACTGTATCCCTGACAGTTTCTGATCTTTATCTCCACACCATAAAGTTACACTCAAATTCACCAGTTCACACTGTGGCACTGTATTATCATTCTCTCAGCTCCACCTAAAATTCACACACACACACACACACACACACACACACACACACACACACACACACACACACACACACACACACACACACACACACACACACACACACACACACACACACACACACAAACACACATACATATTTGCATTCACACTGTAAAACAACTACAGCCCATAAATATCAGGAAGTTTCTCGCTCTGTTGGCCATCTCTCTCTCTCACTCACTCTGAGAGAAAACTCCATCTCAGGGACGCTGTTACTGTCTCTGCGGTGCTTGTAATAATCTCTCCTCCATTTTCCTTGTGTCTCCTCCGACCGGATCTCTGGCAGACGGATGTCCTCCGCATCCGTGTCGAAGTCAAACTCCGGCTTTCCATCTTTATTTCTGTGATAGAAGGTTGTAAAAAAATTGATTAAAATTAAGACAAAAATGATTAAAAATCATTCCGTATTTTTGCATTTAAGTTAGAAAGAGAAATATATTTGGATAAAAATAAAATGGTTCATATGTAAAAGAGTTAAGCTGATTACATTTGCACTTGGCCAACATTTTTTTTTTTCATCCTAAGCGAGAAAAATAATTTATCAGTTTCAGATAAAGCATACTCGCATATTGCATTTACTCTACTGCATTTAGGAAGTGGCTAATAAACATATATCACAAAATCTACCATTCAAAACAAAAAAAAAGTCCATCAAATAAAGTGAAACTGTAAAAGTCCTGATATCTATGGAAGCATGGCTGCAATTTTTATCTGGCAATTTGGACTTTAAACAAGTAAGAATTGTGAGATAGAAACAAAAATGCAAGTAAACACAGAAATATGATTAGAAAGTAGCCAGTTGCATATCTGACTGCTTAAATATGCTATTTGTTAGATTTGAGAGAATCACATGTTTTAGGGTGATTAAAATGACTTGATTTGTTAAACTAAGCAGTTCAAGGTTATATTCAAAACAAACACAAATCTGGAGTGTGTTGTCACGACAGAGTCAGTACACTCACCTGCATGAAACATGTAAATCACATGCAAATTAATTATGATACTGAACATAATGGTTCTCCTGTCTGCATTAGCTCTGTAACGTCATCTTTCACTACGACTGACCACATCCATGCTCTGGCGAACTACCAGATGACAGACCTGCGGATGTTCCAGATGAGTATCTTGGTTCCTTTTTTGCCCTGAATGGAGTCCAGCTGCTCTTGTAACTCAGAGACACTCTGGAAGAGAGAATATTTCAGGATGGCTCTCAGACTTGCCTCCGAATCCTCAGTTACCACCAGCGCCTGTGAGGCAGGAGTTAAAGGCAATGCTTTGTCTCACTGAGACATCCGTTTAAAGTCTTTATGCATAGAGTGCATGCATATGCATGCAAAACAAATACATGCATCTCATTTTTTTCTGTATGTACATAATCTATGCATATAGTCTACTTTCTGTATGCAAAGAGTACATGCACATGCATGCAAACCAAATGCATGCATCTTAATTTTTTCCTGTCGTGTTGACTCCCACTAATTTTCCAACTGTTCAAAATACTGGTTAAACTACTTATTTCTTCTTGGAATATGGTGAAAATTTCTCATTTATGGTCAAGAATGTGCATGCAAAGTTCCGCCACATGGATATGTTTTGAAAAGGCTATACAAAAAATTGTTAGGACTTTTGTGTTGGGGTCTCATTGACTCCACTGTCGACCCCCATTTTGGTTTCCATGCAATTAACACTTTAAAGAACACTAAAAAAGTGTAGCTTGGCCAACACTAAAATATGAAGTTCAATTCAAGACTCAAAGTTTACTCGAAATTAAGAATCGTCTTCTGAATCATCCAAGAAATATATATTATTTCTCACCTATTTTATTTTTTGTAGTCTCTGATGAGCTAGAATAGACATTTTCTGTTTTTATATGAATATTTAGTGTTTTTCAAAGTGATTTTTGGCCAACTGTATGTAAACAAATGTGAGTTAGTTTGTCCCCAAACTCAAAAGCTTTTGAACACAACAGGAGGGTTAATCAAACAGAAAAATGTCTATATTTCTATTGAACAGAAGGATATTGGTCTGTTGGTTGAATGGGGCTATGGGTACGATCACAGCCTGAGCTTTAATGGCCTGTAAGAAGCTTTGAGACAACATGCCCACGCTCTGACAGCCGCCATTTTTTGTGAAGATCAGAGCATCGCGGCCAAGACGCATTGAACCCGACTTAAACCCATTTCCGTATACGCCGATGGGCTGATGACTGCTTTTACTGGAGCCTTTCTCTGTGAATCCAAAGCTGTAAAAAAAAAAAAAAAGAAATTCCTTTTCACAAAATCTCTCTCCTCAACAAGATTCGAGGCATCATTGGTGTCTGTTTTCACATACCTGAGCATTTTGTGCAGTTTGTTGGGTGTCATACCGCTCCCGTTGTCCATAAAACTGAGGCACAGCTGTTCTCTGACCGTCACAACATCAATCCAGATGTTCTTGGCTGTGACTCCTGGATCAGATGCATTATCTACAACACACGCAGAGAAAAGTAGCCTAAATAATTAGAGTAGTACAGCTGCATTATTTCTTGTACATGCACGACATGCATGAGTGCTTTTTGCAGCACTTTCAGTTTTCTCTTAAACTGCAAGCCATTGCAAAAAGGCAGATCTCTAAATATAACCTATAACCTACAACCCTAAAAACAGACACACAAGCCGTTTAACAGGAAGTCAAGAGGAAACTGCAGAAATATTATGACGGATTTTGTTAAACCTCAAATCTTGATCATTAAGTGATCAAAAGTGAGCACGACAGGAGCGCAGTTTCCTGACACCTGTCTCTAACGGTACTGAGATCCGATCCTGAAAGCTTTACATATTTCCATCAGCCTTTACCATAAACCATCAATCCTAGCACAGAAACCGCAGTGCAGTTTATCACGGTTTCACAAACACAAGTGATGCAATACTTTCATTAGTCTTCATTTGAACACTACATCTATAATGCTAGTTTTAGTAAACCCAACAAACCTATTTTTGACAAATGCTTTCCTTGTTAAGTGTTAGTTTGTCTTCATATACATTCTTTTATTTGCATTTATGCATTTGCAGATGAATGTAATCAGTTTTTGCATTCACTGGGATGTGAAACCAACCTTAGTGTTCCTCTAGGGACATTCTAAAACACTTAATGTGAAAAATGCTTAATGTGGTTTAATATACCAATACAGTGATATTGACAGACCAAACTCACTAAACATCATCTGATTTTTTATAGATAGTATACTTTATTAGTATGATGTTTAGTGAGTTTGTACATTAAGCCACGTTAAGTGCTTACTTATAACGGTTTTCTATGGGAAAAGGCTTAACGTGTTATCACTGGCGGTGCCAGATGGGGTCCTGGGGGGTCTCAAGACCCTGCCAAAAAACGCCTTGACCCCCCATTTGACCCCCCACTCTCTTCCTGATTAAAATATATATATATTTCTGGGATAAATATTTAAAAAATGTTTCTCTTCAAACTACGCAGAACAATAATAAATAATTATTATTTCGACATTTATTCGTACACTGAACGAGAACCGTTTCTGTCAGACGCGTCCGATTCGAGAACCGTGGAGCTGATGATACAGCGCATGTGTGATTCAGTGTGAAGCAGACTGAGTCACAGCTCGTCTGAACCGAACTGGTTCTTTTGATGATTGATTCTGAACTGATTCTGTGCTAATGTTATGGGTAAACCGAAGGCTTCAAGGAAGGGCAGTCATCGCAAAGACATTACTACGAGCGCAAAAGAACCGGTGAACCGTTTTTTTTTCCAACTGGTTTTATTTGATCGAACTGTCCAAAAGAACCGATTCACTTGAGCACCTGCTCCTTTGCCCCTTAAGTGCCCTTTTGTCAAAGCAAAATTTCCTCGAATTTTTTTGTAATAACATTCCCTTTTGTGAATGACTGCCCACGCCCAATCATAATATTAGTACAATTTATTAATAATAATTTAGCCGTAAATAAAATGACCAACATAATGACCTTTCACTTGACGACGACAACCTCATCCGACCGGGACGATTTCTTTTACTGTCTATGGATTCCTCACGCTGCACGCGCATATTTTTAATTGCTAAAGGATATTTTCAACACAGCGGCAGCTGGTAAGTGGTGTTTCATTCTCAGCGAAGTTATTTTGATGTTTATTTACTTATTTTTATTTTAAAAGAACGATGTGATGTGAGAACATGCAGATATGTTGTTTATATTGCTGTGTATAGCCTGTAGTGTAGAAGTAACACTAGCGTGCTGTTTGAGGGAGAAAAGTTTCACAGGCATCGAAGGGTCTGGTCTTTTTTATGTTATTTGACTAAACTATTATTATATTACAGTACTTATTTATTTTTTAACACATAGAGTGCCTTAAAAATAATTATCACAACACTGGTAAGGCTTATTCAGATTTTCTCTGAATTATCATTATAAAAATAAAAACAATTCAGAAATGAATTAAAATATAATTATATTTTAAATGTGACACAATTTTTTTTTCTACAATAGCAACAGTGTTTACAACTCCAAGACCACTTTAGCCTGTAAACTCAATAATATCTCTCTGGAAATAAATGTAAAAGTAGCCTGTCATTTGTTCACATTGCAAAGGTGTTCAATTTTAGACAACTACAACAGTAATAATAATATTAATCACTATATTCCAGTGTATCAGTTTTTATGTTTTGTATCAATATTTAAGGTGGACTTATTGATTAGGTGCAAGAGTAGTAGTGATGGTTAAAATAATAGATTAATGCTGAAATAGTAAATTGAGCCTTGTTCCTAGATGGACAGAGAGTGGAAAGTAATAGATCAAATGAGGAGATGGAGATAGAGGAAGAAAAAGAGGGAAATGTAGAGGCACAAGTGACAGAAAGGGAGCAGGGAACAGCAAGCCAGGAGACAGAGGCTGGTGAGAAAGAGGAAAATGTAGAGGCACAAGTGTTTTCTATAGTTTTTACTATAACAGCTGTTCTTAATTATTCTGTAGAACAGAGAAGAAAAAGCCATCAGGTTGGGACAATTTAAGACATTTCAGTTTCTAATCCCAGAGCTATTATTATTTTAAACTTAAAATTGTCTTCTCTATTGTTTCTTTTTCAAAACTGCATCAAAGCATTTGCTGCTGTATCAATACATAATCATCCATATATATACGTGAATCAGTAAGGAATGCATCACAATATATTGCTGTATTGATATTTTGAATAGCGCCATTTAAAGCTTGTTCCATGTACCCCTTTTATACTTTGAGCACCTGCCCCTCCAAAGGTCTCTGCACGGCCCTGTTCAGAGGGAGTGTCCGCCATGTTTAAAAAGTTAACCGCTTAAGTAATTTGTGGATTAATACGTATTGGTGACACGAACCATTTAAAGCGCCAACCCTTTAAAGTTTGAGCATATTGTTTGCAAACTGCAATTGATTAATTAATTAAAAACAAAGTAGTTGATCTGCTGTGTTGTTTTTGTTCTTTAGTAGCAGTTTGTTGGTTTTCATGAGACCCCCCTTGAAATGACCAGGACCCCCCATTGCCCCCCAAATCAAAATTGTCTGGAGCCGCCACTGCGTGTTATTAAACGTGTTGAGATCATATTCAGAGCTCATCTGATTTTTTGAAGATAGTATACTTTATTAATATGATGTTAAGTGAGTTTGGTCTGTTAATATCAGTCTTAGTACATTAATCCACTTTAAGCATTTTTCACGTTAAGCGTTTTAGAATGTCCCTTATGTCCCTCTAGCTAGCCTATTCTGTATTTTACTGTTAAATGCAATGAGACACTGTATGTGCTCGTATCCACTATGCATTTAGTCCAAAACGCAACTTTACCGCGCAAAATGAATTATGAGTGTTGAGTTTTAACATTACGCCATTAATTATCATTAAAGCATTGAGTAATATACTGTAGTTTGCCTTAAAATAGCTGCAACAGGTGCGCACGTGATGTGCGTATTTATTGTCTATGAGATTAGCGGAAGTTTAAACCGAAAGTATCGCCAGTTTCTGACTAAACCTGAGTTTTTTCCTCTTGAATTGATGGATTCATTTGTGTTCTGCTCACCGATGAGTTCCGCGACCGCACTGAAGGGCCATGTGTGACTGGTGGAGTTGCTCTCCAGGTACGACGGGCTCATCTATAAAAACAACATCACGCAATATAATCATCGTAAAGAACATCGCAGAGCGTGAGAAGAGACTTCAGAGAAGTTAAGAGAAGAGTCTACTACTCACAGAGCTCAGCCGGATCCCGTGCTCGCTCAGTCTCGCCATCATGAGGGTTAAAACACGCGTCAGATGAAAAGAGATGCAGATGGTTCATTCTTCCTCCTTCGGTGTCTGTGTGTGTGCTTGTGTGTGTGTGTATATGTGTATGTGTGTGACGTGACACTCCCACCCAGAGCTCCACACACAGAGCACATCTCATCTGCACACCTTTTTTTTTCTTCGATTTGAAAGTTTGTTTCCTATGTCATATTTTTTTTTCATAATTTACTTTATATATAGTATAGCCACGATGAATATATAGCCAGTATATTAATACTATATTATTAATAGCTATATAATATAATGCCAAAATATGAAATAATGTATTTAAATAATTTCATTTTGTTTCATTTTTGTAGTAACCATTATTAAAGATGATATTAGTATAAAAATAAGGTAATTTATAAAAGTATTTCATATAAAATACAGCCTATAAAACAAAATATATATATATATATATATATTATACACGTTATCACATTTTGTTTTATTATAGGCTGTCATCTTAATAATGGTAACTACAAAAATGAAACAAGATGAAATTATTTATTTATGTAAATACTTTATTTCATATTTTGGTATTACATTATATATTAAATGATAGCAAATATGCTGCTAGTAAGAACCTACTGTAGTTGTAATAGGTGGGTGCCAGGGTGTTGTGTGTGGTTACCAGGGGTGTATAAGTTGTTGCTATAATGTTGTTATGTGGTTACTGAGCTGTTTTGAGCAGTTTGATGGGATGTTTCATATTTTAGCATTGCATGTTAAAATATTAAATGATAGCAAATACAGTACATTGTAATTTTGAAAGTGCCTGTATTGTGCATTGTACACACACACACACACACACACACATACACACACACACACACACACACACACACACACACACACATCACACTCACATACAGTACTATATCATATATGACTGTTTTCATAATTTATTTGTAATTATATGATTATTTTTAAATATTTATTTCTGTATTTGTTGTGTCTGTGTAATTTATGTTTCGGGTAATATAAAAATATCTTAAATGATTTCACTTGCCAAATCATCCCAAACATGATTTTCTCTGTAATGTTTCTCTGAGATATAAAAAAAAGTCATGGAAGATAATTGCAGATATTATTGTTTTATTAATTTATTGTGGTTTTTCTGTGTTTATCTGTAGTTACTATTATAAGGTTAAAAGTTCACTGTGTGTTAACAGCTGTTTACATCATAGATATTGACTTTGAGGATTTTATCAAACACATTAAAAGCCCAAGCATACACAAACAAAACAACAAACTAATAAAATAATATAGAAAAGTATCATTTTATTCATTTATGCTGCATAACAGTATGTCGGTCTTACAGCTCTGATGCTCGAATCTTGCGCACTGTTGTGCAATTCACAGAATTAGACAGAACAGTGAGTTTAATTAGCATCTGAAATATATTGATTTGAATTTGATCATTAGTTGGATTGTTCCTCTCTCTTATTCTTTGGTGGCATAGAAAAGCCCCCAGCGTTGGTCTCCAGTCTCACAGCGCTGCTGTTTTTCTGTCCATCCGTTTACAACGGCATCATAGTCTTCCTGAGAGAACTCCTGTGGATGAGACCGAGATTACAAGAGAACAATATTCATATAAACTTTAAAGGAATAGTTCACCCAAAAATGAAAAATTTACTCATGATGTAGATTTGGAGAAATTTATCACTTGCTCAACAATGGATCCTCTGCGGTGAATGGGTGCCGTCATAATTAGAGTCTGAACAGCTGATAAAAACATCACAATAATCCACAAGTAATCCACACCACTCTAGTCCCTCAATCAAGGTCTCGTGAAGTGAAAGCTACATAAGAAACAAATCCTTAAGACATTTTTAACTGTAAACTGTTACTTCTGGATAAAATATGTGACCTCTCTCCATAATATTAATTGTGGATTATTGTGATGTTTTTATCAGCTGTTTTGGACTCTCATTCTGACGGCACCCATTCACTGCAGAGGATCTATTAGTGAGCAGGTGATTTCTAGTTCAAACAAACTAAACTCATCTACATCTTGAATGGCTTGCATTGGAAGGTTGAGTGGATTTGCATTTTTGGGACGAACGGCCTCTTAAATGAAAGTAAATTATATCTTCAATGCCTGCAAATAAAATATTTTCTCCAACAGTATGCAAATGTGTGGTTGTAATGTAATGCAGGCGTTACATGAGCAGGAGTGTGTGTTGTTCACCTGTACAAACTCCTCCTTCATCTCCTCGGCTCTCTGCAGTTCAGCCTTTATGACCTGAATAAATTGCTCTGTTCTGTCCTCAGCGCGAACATTACTGAATCCCACCTCGCTCAGGAACTGAAAAACACACACAAACACACTCAGCAAGAGCATTAAAGGGTTAGTTCACCCAAAAATCAAAATTATGTCATTAATAACTCACCCTTATGTGGTTACAAACCCGTGAGACCTCCGTTTATCTTTGGAACACAGTTTAAGCTATTTTAGATTAAGTCAGAGAGCTCTCAGTCGCTCCATTGAAACTGTGTGCACGGTATACTGTCCATGTCCAGAAAGATAAGAAAAACATCATCAAAGTAGTCCATGTGACATCAGAGGGTCAGTTAGAATTTTTTGAAGCATCGAAAATACATTTTGGTCCAAAAATAACAAAAACTACGACTTCATTCAGCATTGTCTTCTCTTCCGTGTCTGTTGAGAGAGAGAGTTCAAAACACTGCAGTTTGTGATATCCGGTTCGTGAACGAATCACTCAATATAACCGGATCTTTTTGAACCAGTTCACCAAATCGAACTGAATCGTTTTAAACGGTTCGCATCTCTAATACGCATTAATCCACAAATGACTTAAGCTGTTAACTTTTTTAATGTGGCTGACACTCCCTCTGAGTTAAAATAAACCAATATCCCGGAGTAATTCATTTACTCAAAAAGTACACTGAGTGAACTGCTGTGAAGAGAGAACTGAAGATGAACACGAGCAGAGCCAGATAATGAACAAAACATTGACTCGTCCACGAGTCAAGAACCGGTTGCATCGATTTTCGGATGACCAGTACTTCTTTCGGACAGTTCGATTCAATAAACCAGTTAAAGAAAACAGTTCACCGGTTCTTTTGCACTCAACGTAATGGCGTCGATGATTGCCCTTGATTCAAGCCTTTGTTTTACCTGGGCTCATAACATTAGCACAGAATCAGTTCAGAATCAATCATCAAAAGAATCAGTTCGGTTCAGACGAGCTGTGTGTCATTCTGCTTCACGCTGAATCACACATGCGCTGTATCATCAGCTCCTCGGTTCTCGAATCGGACGCGTCTGACAGAAATGGTTCTTGACTCGAGAACGAGTCATTATCTGGCTCTGCTCGGTGTTCATCTTCAGTTCTCTCTTCACAGCAGTTCAGTCAGTGTACTGTTTGAGTAAATGAATTACTCCAGGATATTGGTTTGTTTGAACTCAGAGGGAGTGTCAGCCACATTAAAAAAGTTAACAGCTTAAGTCATTTGTGGATTAATGCGTATTGGAGACGCGAACCGTTTAAAACGATTCAGTTCGATTTGGTGAACTGGTTCAAGAAGATCCGGTTACATCGAATGATTCGTTCGTGAACCGAATATCACTAAACTGCAGTGTTTTGAACTGTCTCTCACAACAGACCGGAAGAGAAGACAATGCTGAATAAAGTCGTAGTTTTTGCTATTTTTGGACAAAAATGTATTTTCGATGCTTCAAAAATTCTAACTGACCCTCTGATGTCACATGGACTACTTTGATGATGTTTTTCTTACCTTTCTGGACATGGACAGTATACCGTACACACAGCTTCAATGGAGGGACTGAGAGCTCTCTGACTAAATCTAAAATATCTTAAACTGTGTTCTGAAGATAAACGGAGGTCTTACAGGTTTGGAACGACATGAGGCTGAGTTATTAATGACATCATTTTGATTTTTGGGTGAACTATCCCTTTAACAAGCCCGTTGTTCCTGTGCCAGCTTTTTTTGGCATATTCAATCAGCATTGTAGTGACCGATATCAGCATTACATAACAGATCAATACTAAAGCTCAGGCCAAACAAGCTATAATAGTACACTATGATTTTATGAGGTCTGTACTTGTCCGTATCTCTGAGGTGTGTAGAGGATATATCCCCGCTGTTTAATGTAATCCTGAAACGCTGGAGACCAAGGCTTCTCTCCACAGCAGTAGTCACTGATCAGAAGTTTCCCGCCCGGCTTCAGCCATGACTGAAACACACACACATTAAAAGAACAGTTGAAATCAAAATGCACATTCTTTCATCACTTCTAAGACAACACTTCATTTGTCCAGTAGAGGGCAGAAAACGCACATTCTTTTCTCTTATTTCCTGATAATGATTTTCCACGTTAGCATTTTCTTACCCTACATCACTGCATTTGTCTATTTGGATCGAATCCTCAGTAGTTCAATACAAATACAAAGGCTTGTTTTTATATGCCATGCATAATGTGTCACTCATTTGAGTCTTAGTAAAAAAGTAATAATAAAGAAGGCTCAAGGTGAAGATAACTGTTAAACCCACACACACAAACACCTACACACATATAATCACTGGAACACCTGCTACCCAGTGACAGTAGATTAACACCTTTACCTATGAGAACACTCACATAAAACTTTCTGAAGAGGTCCAGTTTGTCCCTGATATGCAGAATGGTGTCTCTGCTGTAAACCACATCAAACGTGGCATCAGGAAACCTTCTTTTTGTGGCATCTGACACCTCAAACTGCACCTGCAGGGGAAGGACAGACAGTTACTCTGCTATCAGGACGTGCCGAGCAACGCTCACAGCTTTCCCAGAATTCAGTTCTTGAAAGTGTCTGTGCTCTTTTTTATTTAATATACAACTATTTAACATTTTAAAACATATTTCTAAATTTATTGTGGAAAAAAAATACTACTAGGATGTTAGGGTGTTGCTATGCAGTTGCAAAGCTGTTGTGAGTTGTTGCTTTTGCTGTGAACTTACAAGTTCGTTACGGTTAGTTGCTAGTGTGTATTACAGTGCAGTTGCATAGCTGTTCTGTATAGTTTGTTGCATTTTTTATGCAGTTGCCAGATTGTTGCTAGGTATTTGCTGAAAAACTCAGTTTACTAATGGCAGTTTCTCCTGCAAGGCTCTCTCCATGGCAATCTCCACCATGTTTGATGACAGGTCCATGCCCAGAATCTCAACCCCAAAGGTCTGTCATTAAAAAAGATCATTCAGTAAGTTAGTAATTAATCGTGTCACAGTAATCAGACACTACAGCTGTGAATAATCATGTAAAAGTGGTCAGAATGTGCACCACACTAAAATATAGACAAAACAGAATTTCTCTAATAATATTTAATTACCGTTTGCTTGTTTAAAGGCCTTGAGAAATACAGACTTAAGGAGAGTGAAAAAGGTTCTGAAGCAACACATGAACTTGAAACACATGAAATTTTGTTACATTTTTGGCTTACCTTGGCCATGTAGAAATCTCCACCTCCAATCCCACAGCCAACATCAAGAACCTTCTGTCCAGCGGTCAAGTTCAGCATATCAACAAACTCCTAACAGGTTACAGATTAATATATCAAAGAGATGTAGAGAAAACAGTCCATTAATTATTCACTAAAATGATGAGATAACACAAGAGATCAGTAGTTCTCCACTGCGGAGCCAAGAGCCAAAAATGAGGAATCCTCAAAACCAGAAATAAATATATGACAGAAATAATAATAAATGAATTGCTTAAATTTTTAATAATTTTATTACAAACACTTTTGGTACTTTGTTTCTGAAAGTTACATAGTTACTCCAATAGGTGGAGACAAGTGAGCATATTATAATTAATTCAATCATGATTCATTTAAATGATAGGTTCAGAAACCCCATTCATTCATTCAGGGAAAAACGAAATAAATAATCTTTATTAATGAGTCATTAAATTATTTATTTAACTGATTCATTCAAAAACGCATAGGCCTATTTATTTACGAACGAAAAAAGCATCTGTCTTTACGAATGAATCCTTGAATCATTTATTCAACCGCGATTCATTCTAAAACAGCGGGTTAGAATAATTTAGAAACAAAACAAGCTGCTGTCTTAAAAAACGAGTAATTGATTGAATCAGATTCATTCAAAAACATACTCACTCCGGAGCGAAACAAGTGTGAACGACTGATATGAACGATCTGTGCATAAATCATTCGACTTATCGCATGTTCTTTCAGGGTGGAATCATTCATTCAACGATTCATCCTAAAACAACTCACTGAACAATTCCAAACAGCGTTTCTGCTGTGCCTTGGTTTGGTAAATGGTAATATTTTTTCTAAATATAGCCGAATTTACTCAAAATTACAACAAGTTGTACACTGAACTGCTGAACTGTTATTATTATGTAGCCTAACTTATATTCATACAATCTCAGAAAAAAGGTAGCCAACAAAAGCTATCACTGAGGCAGTACCTTTTAAAAAATACAAATTTAGGAACTAATATGTACTCTTTAGGTAGTATTATGTAACTTTATGGCACTAATATGCATCTTTTAGGTTTATTGAAGGTAAAAGTTCCTTTCGAAAAGGTAGACTATATAAAATTCTTCTTTCTATCTTTGAATTTTTAATGAACTTCACATGGCATTTTTTTAAAGATGTATGACCCCTCATATTCTGCATCCCTGACCTTAGTCGTGCTGGATCCGCCTGTGCTGACATATCCTGATCCGAACATCTTCTCGTAACGCAAGATTCCTCTTCTGGTGTACTGCTGGTTATCTAGAAACTCCTGGAATGTGGAAAAGCCGCCCTGATGCTGCTGAACCACATCACGGCGAACTTTCTGCATGAGCCAGCACAACTGGTTCTGATTGTTCTTCATCTAAGACAAAGCATTTCCATTTCAGCTCATTATACAGAGTTAATGTCCTTAAAATAATTAGCTGACTGACTGGTTTACCTTCACATAGGTCTGAACGGTCTTATTGAGCACCATGTCAAACCCATAGCATTTCTTCTCTGTCTGATCCGATTCGTCCAGCAGGAGTGACGTCATCAGGTGGTTGTAGTAAGCAGGGCTTCTGTAGTGCGTAGGGTTAAAATCTCGCTTGCAGTCACCTGTGGACATAAAAAAGACAAGAAAACTTATAGAAAAACTTACACTTTTACAAGATTAAATAATCTACTCTACAGCTGTAATAAAAGTAATAAAGCATGAGGATCAGTGCAAGCTATATGAGGGTTATTATAGTTAACTCAAACTTATGTTTACCTGGAATAAAATAAACTTAATAACTCATATAAAATATACAAATAAAACAACTTTAAACATATTGTATTTCAGCTCATTGCTAAGGCAATTTAACCTGTTTAACTCGATGTACTAAACTAACTGAAACTAAAACTGAAATTGAAAACTGTACAGACATGTTTTAAACAAAATTAATAATAAAAAAAAAACTTTGAAAGTAAAACAAAAACTCAAAATCTAAACATGTAAAATATAAAAACTAATTAAAAATGTTAATAAAAATATAATAGCATCTCAGTTATGCTAAACACTACGGAAGAAAAATATATATTTGTTTAAGTTATTGTTAACAAAATGCAGTAACTCAATGTGTCTCTATTTTTTTTTTTTTTTACATATTAAATCCCTTTTATTTTTGAATGATCAACTAAATAATGTCCAGCCCTACATTTTTGTGTTTAATAATAATAATAATTGTAATATGCACTCTAAAATATGCTGGGTTAAATATGGACAAACCCAGCAACTGGGTTGTTTTGACCCAGCGGTTGGGTTAAATGTTTACACACTAAAGGTCTTTCAAACACTGAAGGTTTGTCACACTGCAAAAGCACTTAAAAGTGCTTATTTATTTGGATTTTTGTCACATCAATCAGAAAACCAGATTGCAGTGTCGAAATCACTGCCATTAAGTGTCAAAATACAGGGTGTCGTTTCTCTAACCTGACTGGTGAAAGCAGGACTCTCTGAAGAACAGGTAGCCTCCTGGGCGGAGCCACAAGAGGAGCTTCTCAGCCAGTGACTTCAGCTCCTGATCACTCAGATACATCAACAGCCAATTAGAGAAGACCACATCAAAACTGAAACAGGAAGTGGAAGATGGAGAAAGACATCAAATGAGATGGGATGCATCTGCTATGATCTATGAATGAAATTAAAATCAAATAATAACAATATAAAGAACCTTTTTATGCTATAAAGAAACTTTTGTGGAATGGAAAGATTCCATAGATGTTAAATGTTCTTCATGGTGCCATCAATGCGAAGCTGTGAACTCTTGTACACTAACAGCGGACACACTGTATACACATGTACATGTCTTTCTTTTCTAGAAAAATTGACCAAAATACTGATGACTCATTAGGGGTGTATCCACCAGTGCTTTTCAAAATAAGAAACATAGCAAAGGCACTCTTAGCCTGATGGCCTAAAAATCCTTTTAAAACCTTTTAAAAAATCAGACTTTATATATTTCACACTTCACACTTCAGCTTGTGAGAGTCTCTGAGAACCTGACACCTTGTACTTCTGGAGACTTCAGGTAGTTTGCAGTTTTAAAAAATGATAGCAATGGAGAATAAAGTGTTCCTGATGGTTTCATTCTTGGTCTGACATCTAATTATTCATCTTAATTCTTCTAGTCTTTTGCCATTAATAGCTTTTTATCTTTATGTATATTCAAATAAATTATTATAATAGTTGTTATAGAGACTGATGTGGCTTGATATTGGTAAAATGTGCTTGGAAAAAAATATGATAAGAATATTACATGCACTGTAGCTGTGATTATAGGTAAATATATATATACCTGTGTTTAGGGAAGTC
This sequence comes from Carassius carassius, assembly GCF_963082965.1. Classification (NCBI taxonomy): domain Eukaryota; kingdom Metazoa; phylum Chordata; class Actinopteri; order Cypriniformes; family Cyprinidae; genus Carassius; species Carassius carassius. The sequence continues at coordinate 21,299,800 of NC_081783.1, forward strand.
CAGCTTTGTGACATCAGCTTGGATGAACTCAGCATTTCCCAGGTGGCTGTTGTCCTTTTTGTTCTTTTCCACAAACTTCTCCATGAAGTCCACAGCGGTCACATGGCGGGCTTTGCCAATGAGGTGACGCGTGAACCGACTGAAAAGAGCAAAGGTCATGATAACAATGCAACAAATAAACTATGCTTAAAAGCTTAGTACTGGCCAAGAAACAGATTACCTAACCATTTGACCCTTTGATTAGATTTCCACCAGATTTTCATCATTCTCATTTGAAAATTCACTTCAAAAAGTCCTTGATTCTGATTGGTTGAGCCGTGGCTGAAGCTGTTGTAAATTACTCTATAGACATACACCATTGTTTACATTTGTGATGCTCGGCAACCACTTTGTTGGAACCACAACCATTAAACTTTATTTGAATGAAGTAATGTTGCTTGTTTGTCATTTCAACTCATTTTTAAAACTCCTATCTTCTTGAATCTCATATAATTAAAAAATACATTGGTTCAATTATTTTAATGAGTTCAAGTAATATAAAAACATAGGTTGCCATGAACTGATCTCATAATTTTTTATATTGTTATTTGTATATATCTTGTAAATAATAAGTTGTAAAGTGTTCATACATCACGATAGTTTTTGTTGCAATGCCTTCGGTTTATGATCATTTTATTTCTAACATGAATCCTATTTTTTATTTATTAGTCTTGTTTTCTTTATGCAAAACATTAAATGCTATTTTGTCTTTCGATTTCAGGGTGAAATATGACTTTGACTTGTATGTATGGTTCACCCAAACATCAGAGATCTGCAGGTCTCTTCAGAATCCAAAGTCAAAGCCAATGTGATCACTGACCCGATTCCAGCACCTAGTTCCAGCACGTCAGAAGCAGCCAGAGAAGGGAGCAGGGAGAGAATCTCTGGCAGCTCGTGCTGGGTCAGTTCATGAGCGTTTGTATCCAGCATCATCTCCTCTACTGTTGCAAACTTGGAATGTTCCTTCCAGAACTCCGTCATCATGTTTCGTTCGCTTTCTATGGAGACAAACCCCATCAGGTAAGGACAGTGAGGATATTTCTGTTTCTCTAGATTTTCTATTCTTGGTTACCTTTACAAAAATTGACTAAACTCTTAAAAAAAAAAGGTTTTGCCACAGTGTCATATAAGATCCATTTTGGGTTCCACAAAGAACTTTTCAATGAACATTTTAAAGAAGTTTGATTGAAGAACATTTTAAAAGAACATTATCCCACTAAAAAAATATTTTGTGGAACAGAATTCCATGGATGTCAAAGATTCTTCATGGAACCTGAGATGCAAATAAATTTTACAGTATATATATATATATATATATATATATATATATATATATATATATATATATATATATATATATATATATAAAGAGTATATTAATTAATCTTCAGTTCATGTTTGTAAAAAAAAAAAAAAAAGTTAAGCAACACATTAAAATCAAATATGAAATTTTGAAAAAGTTCTGTAGATTAAGTGTATTTCTCTTTTTTTTGGGGGGGGTTATATTGCATAATTATTATGTAAAATAAGTTTTAATTTAAATTTAACAAATCTCATTTGCTTATATTATATTATTATATTGTTTTCAGAATTATATCTTATTTTAATAATATGTTTTCTAGACATTAGACCATTAAAAAAAGGTAAATCTCCTAGCATATTGCAAAAAGCCCAAAAATGATCCAAACATCCAACAAGTTATACTCTGTAAGACTAAACTGATATATTAATTTTATCATCTCATACTAGCAATATTTGACAAAATACTGGGATTGGAAAAAAAGAAAAAAAAGTTATTACCCTGACATCTGTATTGACCATTTAAAAACCCAATTGGGTCAATCCCTAAATACCAATTTGTTAATTAAATTCCAAATTAGATCACTCCAAAGTGAGTTATATTTAATGAAATAATTTAAGTTTTCATCATCTCATACAAGCAATATCGACATGGAAAAAAATATTGCTATGTGTTTTTGTCTTACCTTTTTCCATATCAGTGAAATAGAAAAAAAAAATATTAAAACGGAATATACAGATATATATATCAAACTCCACCGTATATATTTTCCACCGGAACAGATTGTTCAGTCAGCTTGTAAGTCTCTTTGAACACTCCTGTCCGGGTCTATATTACTCCGCTGACCACTATAGGGCGAGGGGAGGAGACCTGCGCTTTACACATGAATAATAATATCACTCAGATCCAGGGGGGTTACGAAAGGCAGTGATGGAAAGGGAATCCCTTACCTTACACCCGGACTGGATACGCGTTCAGTCAGTCTTCGTTCACAGGTTTGGAGAGGGAGGCGTCAAAGCTGAATGAGACCATATCCTTACACTTTCTGATTGGAGAAACGGAAAAGAGAGAGAGAGAGACCGGTATGCCCCTCCTCGGGCTTATTAATGGTGATGCGGAATTATGAAACAAGCGAAAAAGTAACGTGTCATTAAAGCTCTATACACGCGCACCGGCTTCTGCTGGAAAAGTGCTGACGCTCCTCGTGCGCGCTCTAGACAGGAATGCGCGCTCGTTGCGCAATATTGCCTCATGCATTCTGGAGCCAAAAGCTACTGAACCGAGGAGAGAAATGTTTAGATGAACATCCAACTGTTAATATGATAATTAATTTATAATTCAATCCCTTACTGCGCTGGTTGGTATTGTGCTCATGTTGGGCTGTATTTGTGTCGTTTTGTATTATATTTGATGTGTTTAATGGTGAAAGCAATCGTTTTATATTACACATAGCAGAAAAATATCCCACATAGCTGAAAACAAGGTCTTGGCATCCCATTCTAGTGAATATATTAAATATATCATTAATGTACTTTTTCGAAGTTGTTTTTTTAAAGATGTATTACTAGATACATTCAAAAAGACTAAACTAATTAATGAATAAGTAAGTAAATACATTTAAATGAAAAAAAAGAAACACCCAGGGTTATTATAAATAACTGAAACTAAAACATTACTGAGTAACTCACACATTGGAACTTGCTTTTAAATATAAAGTAGCATGCTGTTTGTTATAATGCTATGACACTTAAACAATACTAACTAAATCAATAGCTTGGGGGGAAATAACTGAAATTGTATTTTGTTTCAGCTACAGTAGTTGACGAGATTTAGTTGGCAATATTTCTAATTTTATAACTTATTCATTTATTTTCTAATTAACAGAAAACAAAAAAAAGTATTTTCTAATTCTAATTAATTTATTATTAATGTCTAATTAATTTATTAGAAAGTTGTCATAATTGTAACGTGAATTTAAATGAAAAGTAACACCTAGGGACTGAAACTAAAACAATACTAACTAACTAACTAACTAACTAACTAAATAACTAACATACAATGTCATAATTGGAGTTTCCTTTAAATATAAGTTAACATTCTGGTTTATTATGATGTTATGATAATGTTATAATACTAACATGACTAAAAACATAGCTTGGGGAAAAAAACAACTAAAATTGTATTTTGTTTCAGCTAGTTGCCCAGATTTAGTTGGAAATATTTATAATTCTGTCACTAACTTTGTTTAAATTGTTGTAGTAAAATAACTAAAACTAAAATAAAAATAAGAACTGTAAAGATGTCTTTTTAAACTACTAAAACTATGAAAATGGAAAATATAAAATTAATTTTTAGAATTTAATTCAAAATGTTAATAAAAAAACTTCAATATCTTGTCTATTAGCATGACACACACTTTGCAGATAAAAAATATGTCCACTTGCCCTGAGCTGATGTTTATAAAAATATCCTTATGATAGCCACATGTGAAAAAAAGAACAAAAAAAGAATAAAAAATAATACTTTTATTCGGCAAGAATGCATTTAATTGATCAGAAGCGGCAGTAAAGAGTGTTAAAAAAGATTTCTATTTCAAATAAATGCTGTCCTTTTAAACGTTCTATTCACTGCCAGATCCGGAAAAATATAATATATCCCGGTTTCCAGAAAAAAAAATACGAAGCAGTAATAATAATCAGAAATGCAGCAAATCAGCATATTAGAATGATTTCGGAAGGATCGTATGATGCTGAAGACTGCAATAATGGTGCTGAAAAGCCATTTTGCAGTATATTACAATAAAACAGCTATTCTTTTTTTATTGTAATAGAATTTCCTAATATTAGTTTTTTTTTACTGTATTTTTGATAAAATACCAACAAGTAGCCTTGTTGAGCAGAACAGACTTCTTTCAAAACTGATCCCAATATATTGAACATTTAGTAAAAGTCTGTGATTTTACAGTTAGTACAATACTTGGCCTAGTTAACAATCATTTAAATCATGTGGCTATACAAGGTTTAAAAAATAGCTTGACGTTGTGACTCTGCTCACAGGCTTAAAATAATATGTTTTTGAAACCAGTGAAATAATATAATAGTCTACAAATATCATCTAGCACTTTTCATCAAGACAAAACAGATAAAACAGAGTTCAGCAAAGGACAGATGATGTAAGAGCAAGACATGTTGTTCATTAACCCACCACAGGGCACAAACTCCCAGAATGCCCAACTTTTTCATTAAAATCACCATCACTCCAAAAGTCCAAAATACATTACTAAACCAACCAAAATTAAAATACAAAAATACACTGGTAATGTATTGCATAAGAAAAATACAGACACACACATAGACATTCATGCATCCTAACTGAATTGTTCTCTGTTATATACTACTGTGTTGTGCTGTGAGGTTTTGCTTATGTTTTATTGTGCTATTATTGTTATGCTGCAGGGTTGTTCTGTTTTTATGTGTAAGAAATCCACTGTACTATATCATATGGCAGTAAACTACTAGTATTATATTAGTAGTCTAGTTCACGTTTGTCATCTGTCCAACATGTACACATGAGATCTCAGTATCAGGTTGGCCTGACCTGGACTCTCAGCGCTGGACTATGGTGTGATGTTGATCATAGTCTTTAGTTTTTTCCTCATTTTTTTGAACAGATTTTTCAATTGCCACGTCTCTGTGCTATTTAAACCACTGCACGTGTTAAACAAACAGTTGCATAAGCTAATGATTCACACGGAAAATGAATTCAAGACGTTTCAGGCCGACAGATATTTGTGCTTTTACGTGTGAAATAACTGGAGTTCCTTCTTTTGCTAAAGTGCTTTTTAACACCCATGCAATTTTATTTTCTGGAATATTTGGATGCAAATTATTTGATTGTAAACCCGGAATGATTGCAAGCCAATTGAAGTGACATCATTGTCAAAATATCAATTCATTTTAATGTTTTATGACATGTTAATGTTAGTTTGTCACGCCCATGGATTATTTTGTGTGTGTTTTCCCTCCCCATGTGCTCCATGCCCCAGTTTCTCCCTTGTCTGATTGTGTTTATGTCATCCAGGTGTGTCTAGTTAACTACCCCATGTATTTAGTTTGAGTCTGTGGTGTCTGTCTCGGTCGAGTCTAATCATCAGTCTGTGTGCTCTGTGTCTCTTACGCTCCCTGTGTTCCCAGTAAATGGATTATTAAAGACTGTTTCTGAGTTCACTCCTTCGTCTCCTCGTTCCCAGCTCCTGAGAATCGTGACATAGTTGAGGTTCTCAAATGGTTTAACCCTCCTCCTCATATTCTTGACTGTATACAGTAAATATCTTTAAAAAAATAAACCTTATGATTTTGTTCATATGTATTGAAATAATCCATTTGCAGGGTTATTGTCATTAACTAAAAATAAAACCATAAAAAAGTTGTTACTTAAATTAAAATAAACAAAACTGAAATATAATTACATTTGATTAAAAAAAAAAGTTAAATAAGATGAATATAACTTTTTTAAAACAAAAAACTAAATGTAAAAAAAATGACTAAAACTTTAAAATTGAAATGAAAACAGAATATATAGTTCAAAATATTAACAAAATTAAAAAATAACAGTGTCTAATTAAGTCAGAGAATTTAATTAGACAGTTAAAAAACATATGTACTGAAGGTAAATATGAATATTGACTAGTTCTGGTTGACTAGTATTAGATCTGTGTAGCAGCAGTAGATGGCAGCATATCTCCAGTTATTTTCTCAAGAGGCCATCAGGGTCTTCCATGAAGTTAATCAGATTTCAATTGTGTAGTTAATCCCCTCCCCCCAGCACCCCCCATGCCCCCCCCCACACACACCCGTGTGCACTGTACTGGAAGTTTATTTGAAGATTAGTGTCTTACAAGTCATATTAAACTTGGATAGGCACTGTTAGTGCTACACATAGCTTGGAAACTGCTTTACTGCTTCTCTCTCTCTCTCTCACACCTCACACACACACACACACACACACACAGGAAGTATTGGCTGTTTTCAGGCAGATCCAGCAGTGTACGCTGGTTTATTGCTGTCACTTATTGCTGTTTTGGGGGGACGGTATGTTACCGGATAAACTACACACCTCTGCAGAAACACTGCAGTTTGTTTGGCTGTGCTGCTAAATGTGCAAGAGAGAAAATATGTGAAACACACACACACACACACACACACACACACACACAGAGGGAAGAAGAACGGTTGACTGAACATTATTGCAAAACAAATTAATGATCTTGCGGCACTAAATGTGTCGTTTCGAACAGCAGAAGCTCTTTATTTTCCATTGCCTGAACATTATTAGGTAGAAAACAAAAGATGCTACAGCGCTAAAAGGCCCAGGAGCTGCAGTATCTAAGATTTTTAGTGTATGATCTTGCATTCTGGAACTATAAGTAAACTTAAAAAATGTTAGACGAACATCCAAATGTTTCGGAACATTTTGCCAGAAGCAAAGTTTATACTTAAGTTCTTTGCACACTGAGTACGAAATTCTCGTCTGAAATTTTCTCACGTTGAAAAATAAGTAGGAACCAGACCAGGTTTGATTTTCTGTTTTCACATCCGTAGCAGCATTTTGATAGGAAAGGATGATATTCAGACTCAGTGTGCAAGAGTCTTTACAGTTAAGTTTGTTTATATCAATAACCCTTCAGTATTATCAGTTGAAACAGTGCTGCTGGACTTAGAAAACAGCTTTATGCTGCATATGTCATTTCATTGTGATTCAGTTCAGGCAGCACCTCAAATTTCCACATAAGAGACATTATTTAAGGAGAGAGCGTGACTTTCCATATAACATCAAGTTTAACATTTAAACTAACGAGGGAAAAGAGGAAAGGCATATTTCCTGGATAAATACTCGACAGCGTTGATACATCATAGCATATACCAGTCCAAGAACAGATAGCTGAGATGAATGCTGACAGAGAAACAAACATAGACATGTCATATTGACACACGACATGTATAACCCTTAAAAAAAAAAAATATATATATATATATATATATATATTTTTTTTTTTTGCTTTTCAAGCAACTGTTGCTTTGTTTATTGGGAATGCAAATGGTTTGTATCATCCAGCTTTACATCCAATCACCTTAACCTGAAAAATAACATGTCTAGTTTAATAGCTTAGAGGTTTGAATGCCATAAGGAGAACTTTGTTGAGTATCTAAGTTTGTGTACGATTAAACTTAAGAAATAGTTCACTCAAAATGAAAAATCTGAACTCTCAGGGTTATTATCATCAACTAAAACTAAATCTGTCCATTACTTTAAACAAAATGAACATGAACTGAAATAAAATGAAATATATAAAGTTGCCAAGGTAACATTTCTCATATTCATTCAGCTTTGTACTGAAATAACTAAAACGAAAACTATTAAATGCAAATAAAAAAGGCCCTCTAAAAAAAAAGAAAAAAAAGAAAACACAAAAGGAAACAACAGCATCACAAAAACTTTAACTCAAATTCAAGTGAAATCAGAATGTATAAAATATAATTCAAAATATTAAGAAAACTAATTAATCAATGATATTGGTATTTTCATTAATTACCCCTTTAATCTATGACCAATAGACCATTTTACATGTTTGTAATAGTGTAACATTTTATAGACAATTCATGTTACAGTGAATCCAAGCAACTTTCTTTGGATTCAAACCCTTGACTTTTATGGTTGTTAGCGCCTAATACTGTTTGAGCTTCAGGAGCAGCATTGTGACATTTTAAAACATTGCAGCCCATTGAATAGCTTGAATAGGAAAAAATGATTTAATGTGTGTATGTCCCTTTATGCTTTATAAAGATATTTAACATTAACATTGCTATTGATTTTTCAATAGGAATCCGCGCAATTTTGACATGCAGATTTTTGCACATGTTGGTCACGTGAAAACACGCTGACCATGCCAAAAACAGAAAGCTGCTTGGTTTGAAAGTGAGTTCTTATCTTTAGCATCACTACACTATTGACTAGCCTTATTTTTACCATAAAGAGCGGCCATTTGTAAATGTAATGTGTTTGGCTTCCGGTGTCATCCGCTTCCAGCTATTTTTAGCTGTACAAAACATCATGTTTTGCGGCTTGATATTTCAAACTGTTGTGTCTTACCATATTATTTTGATGTATTATTTTAATTATGAACACACTGGATTGTAGTGCAAACAGTTTTGCTGTTTATTTGCACTTTGTTATTCTTCTCGTTATTTCCCTACAGAGGCTAATGAAGCGGACGTCTCGCACAATGACAGAAAACAGCTTACTTCCGCATTGAAAAATAAGGTGGATAGAAAACTGTTCTTTTTTTTCCCCAAATGCCGCTAAAGTGACCGCACTTGTGTTTGGTGTGATTATCGCATCTGTATTTCAGTACATTTAATTTGGCATGGTACCCACAAAGTCCAACATCCTACTGTGTTTAATTAGTCTTATTTTGTTTACACCACAGCTGTTGAATAAAAGACGCTGTTATAGTGCCACGCACGCCTGTCTGCCGGGACCACTTTTAAAGCAGATGGTTTTACTGCAGTCTGTTTCTCAGAAGAATCACTCATTCACTTCCGGAGTCTGTGACAGTTCTTCAGCTTCTTTAATCGGCTGTTTATGCAAAGCAGAGCACACATTGTGTGTGTGTGTGTGTGTGTGTGTGTGTGTGTGTGTGTGTGTGCGCGAGGTTGTATTAGCATTAGGTAGACATCTCTAAACAAAAGTGGCAAATGTTGCTTACTGATCCTTTGAGAATCACAGATGAGTGGGTAGAGTGTCTTTTTCTCTCTGTATTCTCAGTCTATTTACACATGCTCTATTATGAGCCTGTTTTCTCTCCTTGTATCTCAGAATAGAAATCTGTTCACACATATAACGCAAAAGAGAAAATGTGCTGTTGGAGTAACATATTGTGCTAATAAAGTGCCAAAAATACAAATTCTGTAATCTTTTACTGACTTTGATTTAATTTCTTCTGTCCATACAATGAAATTACACAGACAGATTCATCTCAGTTATTTATTCTTCAGGCCTTCCTCTTTAAAAGAAAATAACTATCATATTAATGCAAAGTGACCTACATTTGGTTTTTGACCACTGAAAATGTGTACTGTTTAGGCCTGGAGCCATATTGAATTTCCAATATCTCTGTAACTGAACCATGTAGGGCCTTAAAAATGTAAATGCTAAAAGAAAGTTTGTCAAGACCCAATATCTAAAAGGGCATTAAGATGTCTTTAATACTTCTCGAATTATAGGCTTGCAAACACTGGAGAAAAACTTGGAGAAAAAGAGCTCTTTCTCAATTTTTGAAAGGTCACAATTGGCACATAATGCAACAAAGATGACTAAATTCAACAGATTTTACTAATAGACCTACAAAATCATGGATTGCTCAACAAATATTAATCCATGGCATGTAATATGTTGGCTTTTATCACTATACATGCTTATCTTTCTTCAGAAAAAATCTTAGCAAAAGCAATAATTTTAGCTGGGGAAGTTCAAGCATGTCACTGCATCATTACGTAACGTCTGTAAACATGAAGAGGTTGACACGGCTAGTAAACTATATTGCTTGTGAGGATGCTGCAGATAGCGGATCATTTATAGCTTTTTCTCACAGCAGCTGGAATAATAAAATGTATAATTTTGATGGCGGATTGTAATGTGTTTATGAAACACATGTACAGTAAGTGATTGAAATTTGATTATATTTCAGCTGTTTACAGATATCTTACAATGGATTACAAAAGTTTTATATTTTAAAAGGGAACCATTTTTAAAAATAATTTGCATTGTTTAGTTAAAATATAATTTTTTTATATGAAATTAAAATATGACAATTATAGATTAGACTGTACAAACAGATTGTAGATTAAGACTAATTGAAATTACACACTAGTACACACTACATGTAGTTGCACAATGCTGATGTTGTTAACATTAACAATTTGAGAACAAAGTGTAACAATAGTAATAATTTGCATGGTTTGATGTAATAAGAGCTAACCTATAACATGGAGTCAGAGACTTTCGGATCCATATGCAGTGGTTTAATAAAGAGATTGGTCAGAAAGGCAGTTATCAGAGCACAGAATCAAGTATGTCAGGGATATCCAGAATCAGTAACAGTAACAAGCAGAGGTCGGGGCAGGCAGCAGAGAATCACAGTCGGTATAAACAATCCAAGATCAGACACGGAAGGAACAAACACAGGGAAACCGCTTGCCAGACAGAACTAAACGAGGCTTTTCACTTATTGAGAGTCCAAACACAGTTTATATAGGGGAGTGGTAATGGGGAACACCTGGTGGTTATTAGCCCTAAGCATGGGATTATGGGAAATGGAGTTGGGAATGGAAACACAGGAATGCCAGAGTGCTGAGTGGAGTACCCTCTTTTGGAGTTCATGGGCACTCCAGCTGATGATCGTGACATAGCCCCCCACCAAGGAGTGGCTTTCAGACACTCTAAACCAGGGATCAGCAACCTTTTTGGCATGACGTGCCATTTTTTATTTTTATGGTTAACCACTGTGCCAACACAGCCCCCCCCCCCCCCCCACACCCCGATATAATTCTGTATTTAAACGGTACATACACAATTTTTTATTATACGATTAAAAAAAACGTTTTTTTAACGTTTAATCAACGTTAATGCACTGCTTTAATTGATGAACGTGCACACACAGACACACACACACACACACACACACACACAACACACACAACACACAGAGATCTGAGATCGTGCTGTGCAAAAAGTAGCATTCAGAAGCTCATAAACCTATGAGTGTTGTCACGCTACTTTTATTAATCGATACTGAATCGCTACATTATATTTCTCAACAACAAAGGGGCAAAATCGCTTCATTGTCTGCAGAGAGAGACAATTTACCCCCCCCCCCACTTTCTTTCTCTCAAAATGGCCATATTTCAGAAAATTTTTCATCACTGGATATAGCTTTAGGTCATTTAACATTTCTATGGTAAAACGTATTATTAAAAGTTGACTAATGTTAATTGAGTTGCAGCTTCATCTTACCTCACTCTCTTTAACGTTAAACTGACGCTTCGCGCTCTGCTTCTGTGAACAGTAAACCCCGCCTACTTTGATCTGATTGGCCATCTCAGTCATTTTGACATTGACGAGTGCTGTTAGACCGAGGCTTTGATCTGAAGCACCTAGTATGTGCAGTGTTTGCACGTGCATCCATGCAAGTTAATTCTCACACTTTAATAGTATTTGTATCTCCTAACAGGCTGTGTGACTATGAGAAGTTATTACATCAAACTGTACGTCATTATACAGTTTTCCTTATTGCTTGCGTGCCAGCGATTATCCCTCTGCGTGCCACTGTTGGCACGCGTGCCGTAGGTTGCCAACCCCTGCTCTAAACAATCTAGGAGGGCGGTGGAGTGGAGGCGGAACAGGGTGAGGGACGGAGGGCCAGGTCCGTGTGGAAATGGAGTGGCCGGGGACCAGGGCAGAGCCAGCAGGGCAGGAAGCCAGGGTGGAGCAGACGGAACTGGAGCCCTTCCTGGGTTTAACTGGGAAACAGGGGCCCTACCTGGTCTTAAGATGGGGGACGGGAACCCTACCTGGGCCTAACATGGGGAACGGGAGCCCTTCCTGGGCCTAACATGGAGAACGGAGGCCCTTCCTGGGCCTAACATGGGGGAACAGGGGCACGCTGTGGGCTTAACTCTGCAACAGGGGCCCGCCGTGGGCTTAACTCGGGAACAGGGGCCGCAGAGGACCACAACAGCCGAGCAAATTCAACAGAAGCACACCAGGGAAGAGCAGAGGACAACCATAGTGGAGTCGATGGCACAGGACAGCAAGTCTGGTAGGTGGGACTTGTCTGATCTGCCAACGGGGGCCTGACCTGACTCTGGAAGGTCAACGGGGGCCTGACCTGACTCTAGAAGATCAACTGGGACCTGACTTGACTCTAGAAGATCAACTGTGGTTGCCATCTTGTGCAGTGGCTCTGGGCTGGCGGCCATGACAGGATGAGTCTCAGGAGCCACGACCATTTTGTGAACAGCCTCCGGGCTGGCAGACTTCTTGTGAAGAGACTTTGGGTATCAAATGGTCAGTAATATGTTCACACGATATGTTGTGATGGTTAGATGAACCGGGTATCTCTCACTAATCATTCACCCTATCCCTTTGTGCCACTTGTGCCGCTTCTTGACATGGGTTTAACAACTTCTAAAAAATTATGTAATACACTTTTATATTAATGGTAAGGTACTTTACAATCAGAATTGATTGGCAAGCAGCTGCAGTTACTTCTGTTTAATGCGTTATTGATTAACATTGGTTAATGTTTTCAATTAAAAGCAACCTATCTACAATGAACAGAGAGAGTTAGAGACAGAATATGGTGGGGAAGCAATGTAAAAAAATGGGCACCAAGCTTCTCATCAGAGGAACTTGAAGTTTTGCTGGACCTTGCCACCAGGTCAGAGATCACACCCCTATGGTCCACTATAACCTGCACGTTTTTGGCCGCGTATGCCTTTCGCGATATGCACGCCTGTTCTCATAAAATCATTGTTGAGCCACAACATTGTCAACATTCCATAGTTTGACTTGTACTGCGCTGCGCTGATTTCTAAAGACTGCTGAACAAAAGTGACAGACTAGTTAGGCTACTTACTTGTTCAGATGACAATATCCGGTGAAAATTCTTATTTGGGTCATACTTCCACGATGTATGCTAGAATCTGTGATTCCAAAGTACAATATCCACACCAGTGTGGTGACTATCTGGTAACTTAATGGTAATGTTACCAAAATATTCTTAGAACATATTTTTTTTAGCTGAGCAGTTGAGCTCCAGATATAAACGGATATAAAACAAAAATATCATACAAGATTTGTGTGCTACATTAACCCAGGGTTAAAAATGAAACGGTTTAAAGTAACTATTCCTTTAGTTATGCAAAGCAATCATCAGAATGTTGAAGGGTCATTAAGCTCCATAATGACCGCAACGTATTTATATTGATGTTCACACCAACAGTCCTTCATCCTATTAAAGCAGTGGAGAAATAAATCAAAATCTCTTTGATCCCTGCCATGATATATTGATCTCAATTAATGAACCGCTCAAAATGTTAACCATCCAACCACTGCTCTGATCCACAGATTCAAGAGATTTTTAAAGACAGTATTAATGCATTTTCACAGCTTAATTAAAAATATTCTATATTATTTCTGCATTAAGCATTGACATTAACTAACAAATCCACTCATGCAACAACAAAAAAAATGTATTATTGTAGTTTTATGTTGGTTGACTGTTGATTCTGTTGGCTGGAGTTCCAGGAAAACAAGTTACACATCTCAATGCAGTTTTTATTTCTATTACAATCTAATAAAATTAAACCAAAAAGCATAGTGGATTATTAGTTGGGTTAAGATTGTGGTTCAGGCTTATTGATAGCTTGCCATGGTTACATTTCACCATTTGCTAGTTTTACCTGCAGTTTTGTTGCTGATTTTGTTATAGAGAGTAACTTGTTTTGTGACTTCATCTTGAGTTTGTTCTCCTAATAACTAACTTGATTATTCCCTTGATGTGTTTCATGCACAGTACAATATGTGTTGAGGTTTGTGTGGCGTTTTCTTGTCTTTTATTCATGTATTTTGTTAAATGAATTTCCATGCATTAAGCGGTCATGCAACATGTTTTGTAAAATGTACAGTACATGGGGTAATGCACATAATATTCACCAATCTAAATCAAACTCGACAGATTTTAAGTCTTTTTTTTTTTTTTTTTTTGAAAATGTAATCCATGTAAAAGTCCAGGTCCAGATAAGATATGTGGAAATGTCTTAAAACATTGTGCTGTTCAGTTAGCACCAGTTTTTACTGATAGTTTTAGAGCATCTTATTATTACACAAGTATCATCCCAGTCTTTAGGAAAACACCTACAATAATTCCAGTGGTGAAAGTTTCTAGGCCCTCAGGATGATTATATGATTTTCGCCAATAGCACTTATATCACTTGTGATGAAGTGCTTTGAACATTTAGTGAAAAAGTATCTTAAAGACAGCATCTCTGCAATTTGCATATCAATCTTCCAGAAGCGTCAAGGACGCAATTTTAACTGCTTTGCATCTGCTGCATTCACATCTAGAGAAACCAAAAACCCATGCAAAAATTCTGTTTGTGGATTTCTTATCAGCTTTTAACCATATTTCTCCCAGCATATTAGCTGCTACCTTGGCCAAAGAATTTTCTTCAGATAGTATGATGCTTGCCTGGGTGACTAATTTCCTCAGTTTTAGAATCCAGCAGCATAAAATAGGAGGGTCTATCTCAGATAAAATGATAATTTAGATCGGAGCTCCCCAGGGGTGTGTTCTATACCCATAAATATTTATTTTATATACAAATTCTTGTGTGAGTTCTTTTAAAAACAGACATATCGTAAACTATGCAGATAATACTGCTTTAGTGAGCTTTTTAAATGATGGGGAGGAAAGACATGGGCCAGTTTTGGATTTATTTTTAAATTGGTGGGGCAATTCAAATCTTCTCTAAAATATCTCTAAAACTTATGAGATGGTTATCGGTTTTAGAGAAAAAGAGCAAAGTGTAACCCATCCTACATTAATTAGCGGGAAGAAAAACAATTATTAACAAATTACACATACCAATACTGGATACTAAACTAGGATGGATGCGTGGACTGACTGTGTAAGAAGAAAGCTTCAAAAGAGAATGTATTTCCTGAAGAAATTACTCTTTTAATGTCCATAGAAGAATATTGTTGATGTTTAATGGAGCTTTTATTGAAAGCATTATGACATTTTGTGTGATCTGTTGGTATGGTAATGCTTATGAGGCTCAGACATTGGAGAAGGTGGTAACAGCAGCAAGTAAATTGTTAGGAACAAAGTTAGAGAGAGTGTATACAAAGAAAGAGTGTTAAATGAGGCCAACATCAAGGCACCCTTCAAAATACTTTTTAACTGTTACCATCAGTTTGACAATATTGTGTTCCCAGATGTATAAAAAATAGGTTGAAATGATCCTTTATTCCCCGAGCAATTGGGTTTTTATTTATTTGTTGGCCCATAAAGTGATTACAGTTTGTTGAATTTTATCCTAGCATTTAGTAGAGTCCGCACAACACACACACACACACACACACACACACCCGGCCTTTCATTCAATTCAATTTTTAGGAATTAAATCAAAGCAAATCAGTTATCCGCTAAAGGAGAGAGTGTGTGTTGTGTGTCCCAGACGGTCTGATGTATCCAAGGGTAGCAGCTGTTTCTAAGACCCTTATGTGACAGTTTGTGTGTGTGTGTGTGTGTGTGTGATGTAGCTCAAGCAGACGGTCATGATGTCCTGTAGCAAAGAAAAAACATAAATCTAATATCCTACAGATAAAATGAACAGTAAATGGAGACTTCTTGAAAAAAGCTCCAATGATATCTCCTTGACATGAACTCAAACATTTCTTATATGATCTGAGCTGTTGTCTAGATTCATTTTATTGAGTTTATTGACTCATTTGTGTTTATTTAATGCATCAAGGTTTTACTTGATTATTGCAGTTTTCTTTTGGTTGACTTACTATTTTCTAGTTTGTGCAACAGGAAAACCAGTTATGCATCTCATTGCAGCTTTTTTTATTATCATATAGTCTGGTAAAAGTCAAACCAAAAAGCATGCATTAGTTGGATTAATGCAGTTCAAACTGTGGTTCAGGTCCACTGCAAAATGCATATTGCTCCATTACCTTATAAAAACGTTATTTCTAAATGGTCTGAATATGAAATATGACATTTTTGTAAATGCATAGGATATGTAGCAGGATAAAACATGCAACAAACATATAAGATGCTGTATTAGAAGTTTTTTCAGTTCCCTTTTACCAATTTATTTTGCTGGCCTAGATATATTTGATTTCATGGTTAGTTGAACTTTATTATTTGTACTTAATATTGTTTGTCACTGATGTCTGTGAGCCATTGATAAAACCTGATCCACTAGATCGCTCATTCTCTTTCTTGTATCATTTCATCTGCCCTCTTCTTTCTGTGAGTGATCTGATTGTTTTCTTTTGTTCTCTGTTTCTCTCCTCTTCCTCCTGCAGGCATTTCATCTTCTGTCTATCTGTCTGTCTTAGGGACTGATGGTAAATTTAGAGACTGTTCAAATCTGTTGCACTCTTCCTACAGGCTCTCTCTTACACACACACACACACACACACACACACACACACACACACACACACACACACACACACACACACACACACACACACACACACACACACACACACAAACACACATTCCTGTTTTTCTGTTGAATCTTTCTCATTTTTCATGTTTAATCTTGCTTTTAATCACACGGGTGACAAGCAGGTTCATTCTTCACAGAGAGAATTATTTCCCTTTATATCCATTACAGCGTAAACAAACACATTCCAGCCCAATCTCACAGATATCAGGGTCCTTGTGCAAATCTCATAATGCTCCTTAATCTCTCTCTCTTTTTTTCAATCCAAAACAGCTCGTCTTTTTTTTCTGGCTTTTCCTCAATCATTATTAATGGCATTAAATATGAATAAGAGTTATTGACTTCATGAATTCCTAACCTAAAGTGTTTCACTAATACCAGTCTCTTCTGCTTACCAAAGCTGCATTTATTTGATTAAAAATACAGGAAAAAAATGTATTGTGATATAGAATTACTGTAAAATAATAGATTATATAGACTGTTCAAAAGTATGGGGTTGGTGTAGTTTTGAAAGACGGCTGCATTTTTTTGATCAAAAGTAAAGTAAATTTAAGACTATTGTGAAATATGATTACACTTTAAAATAACAGTTTTCTATTTGAATATATTTTAAAATGTATTTTATTCCTGTGATGCAAAGCTGATTTTCAGCATCATTACTCCAGTCTTCAGTGTCACATGATCCTTCAGAAATCATTCTAATATGCTGATTTGCTGCCCAACAAACATTTGATTATTATCTATATTGAAAATAGTTGAAATGGTACATTTTTAAATATATTCTAATAGAAAACATCTTTTAAATTGTAAAAATGTATCACATTATTTCTGTTTTTACTGTATTTGTGATCAACCAAATGCAGACTTTGTGAGCATAAGAGACTTATAAGAGAGTATTCAGGTTAGTTGCGAAATGGCTTCTTAAAGGGACAGTTCACCCAAAAAATATTTAGGCAATTTTGAGTAAATTATCACTTTAATAGCTTTTTACATAACAATGAAGTCAAATCCAATCAGAACACTTTAGTACACATAATGGCAGGGAATTTTGTACATTTAAAGTTTTTTTTTTTCTCTCATCCATTCCTCTGTTCATGCCAAAGAAAACAGATTTTCAGATATATTGTGACAACTGAAGGTTTTAGGTTGTCGTGACGGGCTGTTTCTATAGCGATGGCCTGGGTTTGTTTCTGTGGCGTCGCTCAAAGGAATGACTGATAACACCAACTGTTCCAAGCACCAAACATTTGAACAACCATAAAGCAGAAAGCGGCGTGTCTGAACGGGCCAGGTTTCCTTCAGTCAGACAGATAGCTTGCTCTTCTCTATCCACTCGCTTTCTTTCTGCCTTTCATCTACGTTTAATAACGTCCTCTCCGTCTCTGCACTTCCTTCAGTGATGAGGCACTTTGCTTGTGGGAACAGAGGGCTTCATTTTTCCATTATAGGACTCATAGATAAACAGTGCTGAATATATGTGGGCTCAGCGAGATTATGTGTTGGGTCACAAGAGAGAAAATACACCGCAGGGTTTTTTAGAATACATTTTTTTTCATTATATGAAATAATGCAGCTTTCCGCATCTGAGAATACACTGGAAAAGAAACTATCGGTGTGCATGAAAGTCCACAAAAATATCTCTCTGGAGTGCATTTCTGTAAATAAGGCCATTCTCAAAAACTGTTGAAATATTTATTTTGAATTATGACTAATTTTATCGGAATAAAACTGCATCTGGACATTTTACATACTGTCGTAGCTGTCGCATCTGGTTATTTTTATTACATTATATTTATAACTGCTCAAAGGTTGCTCAAGGTGCTGAAAATGTACTCACCCTCAGGCCATCCAAGATGTTGACGAGTATGTTCCTTCATAGGAACAGATTTGGAGAAATGTAGCATTACAGTACATCACTTGGTCATCAATGGATCCTCTGCAGTGAATGGGTGCCGTCAGAGTCCAAACAGCTGATAAAAACGATAATCTACAGGTAATCCACACCACTCCAGTCCAGCGGTTAATGTCTTGTGATGTCAGTGTTGGGGAGTAACTGCTTACATGTAACAGAATTACGTAATTTAATTACAAAATAAATGCAATTGTAATCAGTCACAGTTACCGTAATTAAATTACAATTACTTCTGAAAATGTTAATGATTACAAAGAGGGTAACATCTGATTTTTTTCACTCGCATAAATAACTGTTTTATGTATATGTTTTATTTTTTAAGATTAACTGTTTCTTCCAAAGGCATTGTTAGATGCCAGTGTTTGCTGTCATAGCTATAAAGATCTGCTTTCAAAAACAGTATCATAGCTATTAAACTGTTTCTTGTTATGATTTTAATGTGTATTTAAGCTCAGAATGATCTCAAAGTAAAAATAGGTGCTAAAGTCTGATTTTGTAGTGGTTGTGCTTTCAAATTCAATTATTATAATCTTAATTCAAGTGATGAAGGATTGTGAAAGTCTGACAGTAGGTTAACCCTGCCTGCTTTAAATGTTAATGTGATTAACAGTTGGGTCATTCCGTGTCAAATCAACCAAATCTCAGAATTTCAAAATGTTTAATTTTGCTAAAAAAAAAAAAAAAAATTCTGAAGAAAGATAAACATGTATAGTGATGATTGCCCCAATAATAAGGATTAATATTTAAGTAATCCAATATTTTGTAAAGGGGGGTCAAAGTTGCAATTTTCAGCTGAGATTCAAAGCCAAATTACCGAGGTTAAAAATGACTTACAAAGATGGCAGCATCACAATCTTATTTTTACACAGAAATTAGTAAGTCTGTTTGTAAAATATGTTGATTTAGCCATTTTTGTTACATTATGTGCAAATGGTGACCATTCAAAAATGGGGAAACAGCACTTTTCAAGTTTTTTTTTCTCCCAAAGTTTGCATGCCCGTAATTCAAGAATTATTAAAGATATCTTAATGCCCTTTTAGAGATTGGGTCTTAACAAAGTTATCTTTTGGCATCTCCATTTTTTAAGGCCCTATAATGTCTGGTTCCAGAGATATTGGAATTTCTATATGGCTCCAAGAGTAAATTGTAAAAATGTAAATATTTTCAGTGGTGAAAAAACAAATCTTGGTCAATTTGCAAAAATAGGATACTTCTTATCTTTTAAAGAGGAATGTCTGAAGAACAAATAATGTTGAAACTAGAGATGTATCTTGTCATCTTCTTCTCACAGCCAGCCAGTCACAGCGACTCCCTCACCTGAATACTGATCACTAGCACCTGTTCTCAATTCAGTCACCATTTCACCAGCACATAAAGGCACACACCTCAGTCATCACCTTGTCTGATCTCGTGGCTACACAGCAGAACTTCCTCTGTCATAGTTGCTTGCATTGACTCCTCTAACTTACCGCGTCTCGCGTTTCTCCAGCGATCTCATCTTTCAAACAGTCCTCTCCAACATCATTACCGAGGTGTGTGCAACCTTTCAGCCATCCTGGTCATCCCACTGTCTGTAAGAAGAAAACTAGTAACAATTCATATTGTCGCTACCATTATCCACCTCTCCTACAGATATGCTCCCCTGCATCTCTCCCCCTGCCACCATCAATACCTGTTTCAATAAATCTGCGGTCAACTAACCTTCTGTTCCTGAGTCCGTTTGATACACCGTATAAGTGCTATAAATTTTTTTTATTTTATTTCAAAGTTTGTAAGCCTATAATTCAAGAAGTATTAAAGTTAATTTTCAAGGCCCTACATCATTCAGTTCCAGAGAATATTGAATATTATCTATTTCAGTGGCTGAAAAGCACATATTGGTCACTTTGTATACAGCTGATACTTAAAGCAGAATGTCTGAAGAATAAGTAATGTTGAAACTAGGAATGCATCTTGTTTCCCTCTATTAAAATAATATGCACTGAACATACTGTACCTGTCGTAGTGCTATAATGCACTGAAATGTCAAGTTAAGGCACATTACTTTTTTCTCAGTAATCTATTCATAAGATTCTATGTTTGAATCAGTTTCAGGGATATTTTGAAGAAAGTATCTTGCTCATTTTAACAGTTTCTGAATGTGTTCAAACACACAATATTGTAACATGTGATGTGACACTGAGCTGCAGGTCTGCGTCACACTGCAGGTGTAAAGCTGTGAGCTTTGGGATAGTACAGATAAGACTCATCCTTCGAGATTCCTGCCGTAATTCTGCTCTGATCTGCATACTAACAAAGTCCAGGGGCTGGAGAGTCTGTGGTTGTCCTGGGAATCTCAGTGGTTCTTGCTGTGCCACTGAAAACACTAAAGATTACACAAACTAGACCAATCCAAATCAACCGATACTCAGCATGAGTGTAGTGCATTACATTTCAATTTATTCATTTAGCAAATGCTTTTATCCAAAGCAACTTATAAATTAATATTATAAAGAAATATGACAGCCTAAATTCACATGTACCCGTTGTGAATCCAGTATGTTCCAGTTTAACTTAATGCTTTTTAGGTTAAATAAATACATAAATACACAACTTACAACTTAAGACTGTTAATAAATAACCAATACAATTAGCCTGCTATTTTCGATGTTTATATTAATATTCTATTTATTTGAAATCAAACATAAATCTTATGAACTTAGTGTTTTAAGCTTTTTTTTTTTTTTTACATTTATTCATTCTTAAAGGGTTAGTTCACCCAAAAATGAAAATTAGACCATGAATTACTCACCCTCAGGGCATCCAATGTGTATATGACTTTTTTCTTTCAGACAAATTCAGTCGGGGGTTATAATAAAAATTGTCTTTGATTTTCTAAGCTGTTCAATGGCAGTCAGTGAGTGTTGCAGTTCATCGGTCCAAAAGAAGGGAAATAAAGCACATCCATCCATAACAAAAAGTGCCTCACATGACTCCGGGAGGTGATTTGCTACAACAGGCCTTTGTTCACCCCCCGGAGCTGTGTAAGGCACTTTTTGTTATGGATAAATGTGTTTTATTTAACTTCTTTTGGACTGACGAACTGCAACACCCACTGACTGCCATTAAAAAAAATCATTTGTTTTTAGCAAACGAGGCTTTGCTACATCTTAACCATTTTTAAAAATAATGGTTTGCCGCTAAATGGCGATGATTTTTAACTGATTTCGAATCTGTTTTATATATTTGTAATAAAATTACAGATTTCTATAATAAAAAGGAAGAGTTTTTTATTCGCCTGATTAACCAAGCTATCTATGACACAAGCAAAACACGCCTTTTTAGTAACTGTCATTTTACATATTTTAAGGGATGGCTTAAAATTGTATTCAGTAATTTGAACAACAAATGTTGCACTGTCACAGGCATTTCTTATTCCTAATCATCACTCACTTTCTCACTTATTAATTCATAAAATCTTGGTACCGATAAGACTCATGCTTTGACATTCTTGCTGTAAATCTGATATGATTTGTATAGGCTACTAACTTTGTTTGTTTATTTATTTATTTTTACAGTGCAGTAAAATCTTTTTAGTGGTGTAACTGCAGTAATATTCTTCATCCATGCAATACCTTGGTTTACAAGAGCAGAGGGGCAGAGCATGTAGGAGAGAGGGAGGAGATACGGTAAAGATAATGCATACAGTAATACAGAGCCATCTTGCCTCAGAGGCAATGTAGAAACTGTCCGCACACAGCAGCGCTGGAATTGAAACTGCGCTCTGCAGCACAGAGAGAGAGAGAGAGAAAGAGAGAGAGAGAGAGAGAGAGAGAAAGGGGGTGGGGATAAAAGCCAATGAAATCAGGCTGTGCGTCAGTTTGCAGCTGATCATCACTCTTCATCAGAGGGACTCTGACATTCTTTAATTAATTATTCTCTTCTTTCCTGTCCTTCTTGTACGTTTTCTTTAGAAAAAGCGAGGACACAAGGTTTGTTTTTTTCTTTTAGTTTTTTTTTTCAAAGTTGGACTTTTATGGAGTCTTTTCATGGTGTTTCATTGACTGGCTCCTTCATTGATTTATGTGCATCTTCTATCTGGGCGGAAACTGAGCTCTCTGGAGAAAGATCAGGATTTCACCCCGTAGAAAGCAATCAAACACTTTTCTCAGCTTCCTTATAGTAGTTTTTGGATGTAACTTTTGTTTACTTGCAGTTGATTCTCTAAGGTCCTGGATTTTGATTCTCCTTGCCGATGGTCCCATTTCACTCTGTTCCTTGACTGTCCGATCTGTTGCTGAGCTGAATATTGGTTGGACTGGTTTGGACTTATCAGCTCGCACCAAGTGAAATTGTGAGGATGTCC